>NC_056731.1:1354636902-1354666902 GCF_019279795.1 Protopterus annectens
TTGTCAGTTTTAGTAAATGCTAAGCATGCAGCAAGTGGGGTTTCAGGATCAAGAAAAATACCAGCTTCCTAATGTGATGCTGCTACTCTTGATGTTCAACTCTCATCTTTAGGATATGTGTAAGTAAAACTGCCAAAGTTAAGTACTCAGATCTCTAGGAGAGAATTCATCATGGGAGGATGAAAGCATGGTGGAGATTGAGGATTGATGGTCTATGATGCTGCCAAAAAAAAAAGCACCAGAGTGTTGGGATGTGAATCCCCACATTGATGAATTTAGGGCAGAGTACCCCATGGCCTCCACTAAAAGTGGGTTATTTTAAGTCAAGATGGGCCAACCTGATAAAGAAACAGAAATAAATAAATAATATACTTATTTTAGTGTTGTGCAATGTGCTATGTGCTGTTCCATTTTCTGTTATATTCTCAGTGTTCAGACTGCAAAATAAGGTTTATGTCTGTTCCTTACTTTTACAGTTACTACAGAAAATTTTTTATATGGTAAGTGCGGTTGTTAATAGGATTGCAAATCAGTAAGAAATATGAATTTATGATATTTTGACATTTAATTGAGTGTGTGACTGAATGTATAGTCAATTAATTTTTGGGTGTTTGGGAATGTTGACTTTGTGCACACTTGTAGTTTGATGAGATATCACAGCGTCAGTAAGAAATGCCAGCTGTATATGTTGTGGAGTTTGTGAATGTCAACTAGTGTGTTTAGGTGTACTGCAAGAAGATTTATATATGGGGTGAGATTCTGTTTAGTTTATCAGTTATGTGTCAGTATAATGGTTCTCTTTGTGTTTAAAAAGGTTTTGCTGTATCTCATAGTGTGAAGTGTTTAAAGCAGAATTAATTGAGGATTAATTAGAGTGCTATTGATTGCATTGCTTAGGAAATCACTGATGGGATGGTTTTTCATTGTCCACTAGAGGTGATTACTTTCTCTTGGGAGATTTTTCACTTATTTGTACAACTATGGAGTTAGTATATATAAGTTTTAGTGATGTGAATTTGTTCCCAGCAGAGAATGCTTAAATTTGTTTTAGTAGATGGATTGTGAATTTTGTTACAGTAAGGTGCTGCTGTATTTGTTTATGATTATGAGTGTCAGAGTTATGTGTTATTAGTTATATGTGGGTTAGGGTAATGGTGTGATGTTCAGTGTTTCTGTGATCCATTTATTTGTTTTATGTTTTTTTAGTATTTGCTGATATAACCATACACACACACACACACACACACACACACACACACACACATATATATATATATATATATATATATATATATATATATATATATATATGAGATAGAGATTTTTTATTTCAAATGCATGCATCATTACTGCATTATCTATACTTTACTAATGTAACTCAATTCCCATCTACGCTTCTATCTTATTACATCTGTCCTGCTCACTCGCGCTTCATTTACACTCTTTATTTATACCTTATCCAGTTACCTCATATCTTTCTAAAACCTTTTACCATGTTTACCATGTCCTCCGTCCTTTTTTTAAATATTTTTCATTTCATCTCTCAGTATTGCTTTAAACTTAAAGCAGACTTCTTTGTTTGACATCTGCATATCTATAGTATGCATTTTGTCTCAGAATATATAGCAATAATACTATTTCACATTAATACCATATACATACATGTTGTCTATTTCACATTAATACCATATACATACATGTTGTCTATTTCACATTAATACCATATACATACATGTTGTCTATTTCACATTAATACCATATACATACATGTTGTCTATTTCACATTAATACAACATACATACATGTATAATAAAATAATGAACGGGAAATGCTTAGGCTCATAATTCTAGCCCTTAGTAATTCCTTTCCAAAACTCCAGAGTATATGCACAGTTTACCAGAGAATGCACTAGTGTTTCTACCTTTTGATCATATCCTTCCCTTAAGTCATGTATCCTTCTTTGACTTTATGTATGTGATTCTGTCTGCCATTCAGTTCCCCCAACAAGATGAATCAGTTAATATTCAGTACTAACCCTAGGATTCCTACCTCATTTATCAGTCTCAGACTTTCATTCAAATAGTCCTTGTCTTCATTAAATATTCTTATGTTCATTAAATATTATTAACCTTGGAACAAAATGATCTCTCAGAATGTTAATCTTCATCTTCCGTCCCTCTTCTTTTATGACCGAGTCAGTGGCACCCCAATTTTTCACTTTACTGTCTGTCCTGTACATGTTGGCTGTCATTTAAATCTTAGCAGTGCCATATCGAATTTAATGTTTTTGCCATCTTATCACCATGCCTTCTTTCCTATATTACCTTATGAAATGCACATCTCTCATCTTTCAGAATTGTTTCTTTTTAAAATGGCATGTTATTTCTATAAAGAGCTCTGAAATGCTATTCATTTTTCTAAATGCAAGTACGCTACCTGCGTCTTCCCTGGGTTCACTTTACTCTCACATACAGTTTTGAAACCTTTACTATACAATTGCATTTTCAGCCATCCAAAGATCAAATAGATAATAGTTATATAAAGAAATCAGAACTAGTTCTATCACTGATCTGCTTTTTCTCTTATTTTCCTCTATAGTATCTTTTTTCCAAGTTTATTCTAGCTGTTTCACAATCATTGCACTAAATTCCTATTTTTCTGGGTCCTTTCTACTTCTGTACAATTGTACTTCTTGTTCCTTTTTCCATTGTTGCTGTTCTTATCTTGTTATACTTTCCACAAAAATATTAATATCCGCAGTCTTCTTTTGAGTTCCTACCTACTATTAATCTTTCTCTACAACATTGCACATCTGCATATACACTAATTTGCAAATATATAGCCTGTTAGTGCATAACATACCTCTCAACTGTACAGATTATCTGTTGTGCAACTTATTTAAGTACTTCCTCCCATTGTTTTCCATATATCCATAATACGTAGTACCCACCAAGTAACCCAGTATTGCATTCAAGTAAACCTGCCTTACTACAAATTGTCTCCTGCTCATTTTCCCAGTGCTCCCATCTGTTTGGCATCCTTGCCACACTATGAGGGGGTCCTGAGTTAATCCTTCTCCATCCTTGGCGGATATTTATTTTATTGTTTTGCACTTTTTGGTTAACTGTTTAGAGTGCCACTGCTTCATTTTGCATTATTTGTTGATTTTGCCTTTAAATTATTCTAAAGGTACATAATACTTGAAATGACCTTGTCAAAGTAGTTTCATTTTGTTTTGTTGTAGCTTTATGCTCACAAGCAATCTTTCTTGGTGCTATTACATCAAGAGGTCAACAGTGTGCTGTATAGACACAAATGCCCATAATGTAAATGTATGCAGAAAGCTTCCCTTAGAACTGAAAGCTGTAACTCAGTGTGGCTTAAACAAATCCAATGAATGGAGACAAGCTTGGAGCAGTTTACACATTAAATGGCATGACTATCATATCTTAGCAGAATCTAACCAAGCCTAGTGCCAAACGCCAGAGACCACCTATGGAGACCTCTGTATAGCCTAGTCCAAGACCTACAGTACCCCAACCAATTACAGATCCAGACAGCAAGGATATGAAACTTCTAAATCTTTCCATAGCTAGCTTGGTAGATATGGGTATCCTGATATAATGTAGCAATTGTCTCATGTTCACAGACAACCATTTAATCCTTAAAAACAAACAGAGTATGCAAGAGATGCACATACACAACTTTGCTGGAGGCAAAAATCTCACATATAAACAAGGTTGTCAAGAACATATACACTATATCCACCACACATAATGTCTACCACACACATATAGACCAACCTATGCTGTGGCACTAAAAAACAACCTTCCTAAGCCTATAAACAGCAACACCTATCCCCAGCAATCTCTAAAGCACTCACCAAACAACACACATATGCCTACAACAAATGGAGCCCCAAGAACAAAGCCCATAAAGTAAGCCAACTCATTAATTAGGACTACAGCACAGGTACCAGTATGATTATATCATAGTCCATGTGGGTGTTAACAACCTGAGATGTACTTCTCTGGACTATATGAATAAAAACATTGCTGATTTCTCTGATACTCTGATATGTGACTCAGGCAGTTATGTGTCTTGCATTGAGCAGTGTTTTACCTTCACCAAGGATAATACTACAGTATGGTAAAAGATGATTGACTTCAATGGTTGCTTTAGTTTCTGGTATCTTTCCAGGGAAAGTCAATGTTTGTCAGCATGGGAGAACATGGTTAACAGACCCATGTTGCTTTGCAAAAAATGGTCTGCACTTGTCTGCCCTAGCACTTGTTTAAACTAGGCTTCCAAATATTAGCTAAAACTTTACCCACCCCTTTAGAGCTTATTTTAAGCAATGCCAAATTGACAAACCTACTGACAAAGCTAATTAAACCCAAAGAAACCTAAAGGTGTTACTGCTAGGAGCCTAAACAAGAAACTCCACACCTTACAAGCTCTCCTCACTTTTGAGAATATAGACATCTGTGTCATTACTGAGACATAGTTTAAATCTGCAGAAAGAAATACAACATTGCAAGGCTTCAGTGCCTTTCATATATTTAGACCATCAGCTGCACATACAGGGACAGAAGGTAGAGGAGTTTCAGTCTATATTAGCAGCAAGCATATCGGTTAAACAGGACAATGCCCTGGAATTGTTCCATGTGCAAATCACTGCAAAGTCCCATACCATAACCTGGCAAGTTATACGTCACCCTCTCTGTCCTTAGAATCCCATAGCTCATACCTAGACTTAGTGGAGACACTCACCATTAAACAAAATATACTTTTCGTGGGAGACTTTATCTAACCCTCTGTATATCAAGAAACATAACCCTGCCTCAGATTCAAATATACTGGACCTGATATTCACCAATATGAGAGAGTGCTGTACTCCCCCCATTGTTATGTCATCACTAGTGAGGTTGGACCACAAAGCTGTCGCCTTCAAAATAAAAATCAACTCGATAATGCCAGCAAACCTTGTACAGTTAGGAACTATTTCAAAGCAATCTACATCCTATTAAGCAATAGCTTGTCAAAATTCACTGCCCCTCCCAACCCCAAGTTCACAGCAACCTATATGGAATTGTTCACAGAGACCCTGTACAACCATACAAATGGCTATATAGAGGCTGCTGTACTTACTATAAATAATCCCAAAACAAACTCTAAAAACAAATCACATTGGTGGAATCCTAACCCTAATAGGGTATATAACAAAAGGAAAAAGTCATGACTAAAATCAGGAAAAGAAATTCCAGTAATGATAGGAGCTCTCCAATTAAACTAAACAAGAAACTAAGAGGATTAATTAAGTCAAAGAAGGCCAATTACAAGGTCAAGACAGCCTCAAAGGATAAAGACGACCACAAGGCCTTCTACAACTATGTCCAAAACCTCAAAGGCAGCCTACATCAGTGCATCAAACTGTTGTCAATGGTGCCTCCTTCAATGAGCAGAGAGACATACCAAATTTGTTGGCTGACAAATTCAGCTCAAATTTCACCCCTCCCCCACTGCCACTACCTCTCCTAATGAAATACCTACTAGAATACCCCCACAATTGTAAACAGAGGGCAGATCCTGTCTGCACTCAATAAGTACAAAACACAGCCTCAGTGCGTCCCGACAATATCCCAGGATGCCCCCTAAATAGCTTTAAACATGACCTGTCAGAACCACTTGACTCACTTTTCAACTATAGCCTCAAAACAGGTTTTGTACCATGAAAATGGAGGACTGCACTAGCTATTCCACTTCACAAGGTTTAATCATCAACTGACCCTGGAAACTACAGACCTAGTAGTAAGACTAATCTAATATGCAAAGACATAGGACAAATTATCATGGGAACCGTCAGTAAAAACATAGGCAATCTTCAGATGCTGGACCCATCCCAGTCTGGCTTTGTTAAGAGAAGGTCATGCTTATCAAACCTGCTGGACTTCTTTGAGAAGGTCACCAAGGCAATGGATGAGGGGAAAATGGTGCATACCACCTACCTGGACCTGGCTAAGTTGTTCGGTACAACAGCCTTCTCAGGTGGAGTTCACAAACTCACTGAACTGGGCATAAATCCCTATATAACTCACTTAATTGCCAGCTGGCTCACAGACACAGCCCAGGAAGTCAGGATTGGTGATACTACCTCCACTAAGTGACTGGTCACCAGCAGGGTACCTTGGGGCTCCACTCTGGGAACCGTCCTAGTTGGCATCTAATTCTCATAGGTAAAGGTTAATGTTAAGGGCCTTTGGCTGACCAAGTTCACTAATGAATGCAAATTGGGAGCTATCATAGATTCCCCCATGACACAAACATCTTACAAGCAAGTCTACCACAGACAAATAACTGGTGCCAAACTCACGGACTAAAACTCAATGCCAGGAAATGCATTATAGTGCCTCTGGGGAAATTTGTCACCCAGGGTCATTACTCCAGCAATAACACATCCCCTAAGAGTTGACCCAGTAGTTAGGGATCTGGGAACATATGTAGACAGTAATCTGGCCTTTAGCCTACCTGCAGCCAAGGTAGTAAGAAAATCATTCTATGTCACACAATTTATATGTAAGGGCACGGCATCCAGGCCCAAGGAAGTCATAGTGTCACTTTATTCAGTCCTTAACAGATCTATCATTGAGTGTAATGACCCCTTTGGGATGTACCTGACCAGACATATGCAACAGTTGGAACACCCATAAAGGTTCCTTACCAAGAGAATCCAGGGAATAAACACAATGCCCTATATGTATTGCCTTAAAGCCTTGTCTCTATACTCTGTCTCTTACAGGTTACTGAGAGACAATCTATGCCTGGCATACAAGGCATCCTCATATCTAGTTCTGATGGATCTCTTGTACATCCACAAAATGAACATTATCAGAACCACTAGATCCAATGATTTAAATTTTACTTGCGACATAAATAAGACATGTTGGCAAGACAGATTTGTGTCTCAGAGGATTCCCATGCTGTGGAACAAGCTCCCCATCCATGTGAAGCAAAGTCCACCCCAACACTATTTAAGCATAACCTTGACCAATAGATGGGAAATCAGAAATCCCCCCCTGGTTTGGCCCCTATGTTTGTGATAGACAGAGACAGACAATAATGCCCACATAATCTCTAGATATCTCCACATAATCTCTAGACACTTCCTAACTAACATTCCCCTTCCTAATAAATGCTTATGATACACAGAGACACAGTTGAGTTGGATTGCATGGCTAGGCTTATAAAGCCACTGATGTTCATTAGCCTAGTATATACCTATGAACCTAATAATAGGGAAAGTTCCTTGATGTCCTAGTAAAATTTCCTCTAGAAGTATAAATACCACCTCGGGTGTTCCCTGAAAAGAACTACCAGCCTAGTGAGAGGGTCTACTTCAAGTTGTCGAAGGCTGACAATATCAAAGCTGATATTGTCAGCACCAGATTAGACAAAGCAAAAAACATTGAATGTTTAAATGGAAATCTCCGTAAAGGGAGATTTCCATTTAGTTCAGTGTAGTGCGATCTCGGAGTTGGTATATTTAAGTAGGGGGGGTGTGGGGGTGTTCAGCCCCCCTCATTGGGGGTGCAGGGGGGCTTGCTCCCCTACTTGCAAAGGTAAGTTTTTATTTATTTTTGTTTTTAGGCATTTTTTTTTATCTTTTGATGTTTCAGAATTCGATGATATGGCGTCAACCATATCAGATTCAATATTCTGAAACTTTGATAAGATAATATAGATGCTAGTGAGACTAATCTGGTCAACAAAAGGATAAAGAGATCAATAAAAGAATGACACACAATGCCAGCAAATTGATTACTTTTCCAGAAATGAATGTTGCTATCTCAATGGGGGATTTTAAGCATTTCCAGGAGAGGAGCTGATACATGATTGAAATTATGTTCTTAGAAGGCCCAATTAAAACATCACCTGTTTCTTTCCTACCTCATAATATATATGTACGACTTGTTTGTTGAATAAGACTTACAGTCCCTCACATTTTCCTGTATGTTGGAGCCAGCATACTGCAACTATCCAAACCTCCCTACTCATTCCAGAACCTCGAATATCGGTGACATCTCCTCTGTCCTGTCTACTGAGCTAAGTTCACTATACTTGACTGGCTTACTCTCTTTCTCCCTCTCCCTTCCTGTAGAAAAACTGTCTCATACCAAGCCTGAAATCTGTCCTTTCAGTCTCCTGATTATATCTCACACATGTTCTATGTATTTTAGCTCATTACTGTGACACCATTTTCCTACATCTGTGTGGGTATATATTGTATTCCTAATCAGACTGCCACTTAATTTAGATCCCAAGGCAGGGTTAAAGTGAAATCCATTCAGAGCTTCAGAGCTTTCTGTAGCATAGCTCATCCCTCTGTAGTGGTGCTGACAGTCTATTAAAATATTAGCAATAGGTGGGCACAGAAATATAAGCAGACCCAAAACATCAAACAATATTTAAGTTGTAAGAATATATTTATCAGAAGTGTGCCTTGTGATGAGATACTCAGTTTGTCCAATAAATGCAGCTCTGACAACTGTGCCCAAATCAATTACTTCTTCTTGTCCTGGTAATAACAGATGACTCTTGTAAAGGATAGTTGATAGGTTTCAGTTAAGAGAATTGGTATGGAGAGCTTCATCACGGGGTTTGTAAGCTTCATTATCTGGAAAAGGTATTTAAGATACATCTCATGCAAGGATCTTTGAAATCTAACACACTTCATTTTTATACCCATATTTACAAATAAAGCAGACCTAAACCATCTCCAAGTTACTTCAAAATTGAAGTTTGTTTTTTTTAAAATGCAAGGAAGCTCTGCCTTGATGCAAAACAAACGTAAATACACTTTTTGTATAAACAATTCATACTAGTTTTAACATAAAGTTAAGAATGAGCTTAGAACATCTTTTAAAGAAGTGCCTTTATACTTTGAGTAATACAGCCTGAAAGATATAAATAAGCAGTGGTGGAACTGTTTTTACATAATAAACAGTGAAAGTGATAACCATTCAAAAATTAATGCTCCTACCTAGTTATCAAGAGGTTGATAATCTAACTTTATAAATTGCACTGGAAATAAACCAAATGCATTTATGTTAATGCTGCATGGAATTATTTTTACACTGAAACAGATTTTTGAAATATAGGCAACCTATGCCAGTTGTATTTTGTCAACATTATATAGGTTCATAGGTTCATAGGTAGGTACTAGGCTATCGGCCCAAGGGCCTACGCAAGCCTAACCAACAAGGTTCCCTGGCTTACACCACCCAAGAAAGTTATTTTCCTGTGCCACTGTCAAGCAGAGACACAGAAGTGATCCCTGGGGTGTATTTCCTATTTCCCATCCACCATTGAAGATTTTTCTTGAAGAGTGCTAATGAAGAACTTTGCTTGACATAGATGGGTAGCCTGTTCCAGAGTATGGGAAGTCTCTGGGATAGGAATCTATCCCTCCAGCATGTCCTGTTTATTGTGGTGACAAGGTTTAGGTCCCTAGAGCGTGTAGCTCAGAGGGATTGGGATTTCTTTAGGTGTAGCATGTCCAACAGCTCTTGGTTTGACATAGCTTTATATGTTAGGCAGAGATCACCTCTGAGTAGGCGATATGCTATGGAGTAAAGCTGGAGTTTTTTGAGGCAGTCAGTGTAGGGCATTTGTTTGAGTCCAGTAATCCTCTTTGTGAGGTACTTCTGTGGCCTTTCCAGCTGCTGTAGATGTCTTGTGAGGTTCATTCCAAAAGGGGCGTTGTACTCTATAGTGGGTCTAATGAGTGTTGAGTAGAGGGGAATGATGACCTCTTTTTTTCCTGGATGAGAACCCTTTTATGATGAGGTGTGCCACGTAGAAGGACTTCCTGACTACTGTGGCGATGTGACTATCAAAGGAGAGACTACTGTCCACCTGGGTCCCAAGGTCTCTTATCACGCATTCGGTGTTAAGTAGATTGCTGCCTATGTGATAGTTCATGGGTACAGAGTTTTTACCAAAGGGGATGACACTGCACTTTTTGGCATTGAGCTTGAGGCTATGGCTCTGACACCAGGCATCTGTCTCAGAGAGGCCCTTCTGTAGGATGTTCACATTTGGGGAATTGACTATGGCTCCTAGTTTGCAATCATCTGCGAACTTCGTTAGCAAGAGGCCTTCTGTGTTAGCCTGTACTTCAGAGAAGTAGATATCAAACAGGAGCAGTCCCAGGACGGAACCCTGTGATACTCCACTTGTCACTGGTTTGAGGTCAGATTTGGAGTCTGCAACTTTTACAGTGTTGGTTCTGTAAGTGATCCAGTTGGCAACCCATCTTGTGATGTTGGGATTTATGCCTAGTTTATTGAGTTTAGCTATAATTCCAGAATGGGGGATGGTGTTGAAAGCCTTGCCAAGGTCAAGATAGGCTGTGTGAACCACCTTACCCTCATCTACAGCTTTGGTGACTGCCTCAAAGAAGTCGATCAGGTTCAGGAGGCATGATCTGCCTTTCACAAACCTGAACTGGGTGGGATCCAGAGTTTGGAGGTTATCAATGTCTTTGTTTATGAGTTTCATGGTGATATGTTCCATGGCTTTGCAGACCAGGCTCGTCAGGCTAATAGGTCTATAGTTCCCGGGATCAGTGGTGGCTCCCCCTTTGTGGAGTGGGATAACTGTTGCTGTGCGCCATTCAGTGGGCACAAAGCCTGATGCGAGGCTATTATTGAACATGGTGCTTAAGTGGGGAGCCAGTTCATTCTGAAGTTGGTGTAAAACGCAGCCTGGGATGTTGTCTGGTCCCATGGATGCTGTGTTTTTGGCTTTAGAGAGTGCAGCTTTCACCTGCGTAGTTGTGATTACAGGGACTCTGCATTCTTCTTGTATAGATATGGGCCCTTTAGGGGGTGAGGGGGGGGGTAAAGTTAGCACTGAACCTATCTGCCAGGATGTTGGCAATATCAGTTGGTTCTGTAATTTTCGATGTATGTGTGTATACCTCAAAAAAGGAATTGCCATAACATCTCTAAGGAGTTGTAAAATGCTGTAGGAATTTCTAAAATGTCATGAACTACAACTATAGTCTTATAATCTACTTCACCTCTTCAAAAAACATGTATACAAGTATGCTTCCTGCCTCCCTGCATTATCTTCTAGGGTAGCAGCAAGACTTCCATACATGACATGTTAAACCTTCATTTAACATACATCTCTGATATCTGAAATAGGGCAGTTACCATGCAGATAAACTAGCTAGAGAGAGGAAAGCCTGAAACCTACAATGTCAAATATAACCGATAGGTGAAAATCCTAGTATCCTGTGAATGATATAAAAGGAACAAGTAATTTTAACTCTCATGAGGATTTTCTAGTCATTATTTTGTATTAGACTAGACCTATGTGATATGCAGCCAAACTCTTGTTTCTTATGCTTTAGCAGAAGTGTTTTTCAGCTTCTTTCAATGGTTTGTGGAGGATGTGTGTTCTATATGCTTACTGAATAGATTGTGTAAGACCTGACCATATAAACTATAGACTTCCAAAGGCATATGATCAGGAGGGCCACTAGGCAATTTTGGACTTTTTTTTAATCAAAAAGTGAAAAATATTTTGAAAAGATTGTGGAAAAATTGTGGAAATTTTGTAGACTTCAGGACTCAGCCCAACCACTTCCTGGTCATTTTTAATATTATACGCTGGAGCTTGCATTAATCACAGACAGATGAGTTACTGCTTTACATGCTTTCATTTTGGGCATTTTCTCAAATACAGTGCAGACTAATCTGAATAGAAGTTCATGGCCTCTAAACATTACAAGCAGTGCAACACATACAAATATGGCATTCATTCACGCATTCTCTTTTGAACAGATTATACTGGAAACCTTATCTGTGACAGTTTTGCTAATAAATGAATGCATCAGTGAGTGAACTTGCCTTCTCCCCAGCAATTAATTTAGCAGTGAAGTTTATTTCTACAAACCTTTAAATGCGAAGAGCATAGTGCCAATCACTATGATAAGAATAAACCTTCATGAAAATGACAATTAATAATGGTATACATGTGTTTCTTTATGTTTGACTAACATGCTGTTAGTTCACTTCAACTTAAATGGAATCATTGATTTCAGCTCATTTGAGTGTATTCAACATTGTGAACAAATTCCTCACATAAATATGTAAATTAAAATTTAGGCTGAAAAAATATAGCAGGGAACTTCTCATAGCTATACAGAACAAGATGTTGCAGTCACTGCCTCGTTAAAGTAAATAGAGACATTTTTTCTTCTTCTGAAACCCATTGAATTAATTCTGTTTAACACTGAAAAGTTCTCTGGCTGTTTTAACTCAGGATTCATGTGACCAAGACCTGTAACTCATAGCTAAGAATATTAACACCATGCAAAGAATAAACCACTGAAAAGTTCTCTGGCGGTTTTAATTCAGGATGCATGTGATCATGACCTGTTACTCATAGCTAAGAATAATAAAACCAGGCAAAGAATAAATCACTAGAAAATGACTTTGTGGAGCTCTTCTTACCTTGTACTAAAACATTTTGTTAAACTGTTAACATTTTTCATTAGATTCACCTGAATATATAAATCATTACAATAATTTTAGTCAAAAATAAGTATTGAGAATTATGTAAAAAAGTTGGCTTTTGTGTGGATAACAATAGAAAAATTACAGAAATTACAGAAAAAATACAGGTGCAATTTTCCAGTAGCCATAACTCTCAGTAATTGGTTTCTTTCCATGTTGTAATTATTTGGTGACTATATTTTATGGAAATGTTTATAACAAGCAGCTGTGTACTGTCTTCCAAAATACAAGCCAGACTTATTTTACTTGAAATAGATTCAGTTCATGTAATTCTGTGTAGTTATACTTAATATGGACTCAGTGAAGACAGGACTTTAAAATGGTAGACTATTTGATAGCTTTCATCTTGTACTGTATTAAGGAATTCATGGTTTCTGTACTGCCATTATATTGGTGAACTTTCTTGTCATCTAGGGGTTGTTATTTTTAGGCATTCACACAAATAGTGTACCCCTTCATCTGAGATACCCCACATTTTGATCTGCAGAATCATGATCATTTATTTTCTTGGGGTCAGTTGCTGCTCATTGGTGTTGCATGAACAGTCATAACAAGCAGTTCTGCTGGTGTTCCAGTCTGGCAATCCATGTGCTTAACTACTGTATCACTAACCTCTCCATAGCTAGTACATGATATTCTCAAAAATGTAAAGGCTGAAAATGTTCACTTGCAATGTCATCCCCATACTTTAGCTACAAAAACTTCACAATACTCTAAATAATTAATATTTTAAAAAAATAAGGTAGATAGGCATCAGAACCATGCATTGGTGGGTGGATACTTTGTTATGGGAATCATAATAAGTCTGTCTAGTAATTTTGAGATTTTAAGACATAATGTACAGCATCCTTGGGATAACCTTAGGGATAAGATTATAACTTATAACTGCAAAACCACAGCAACAGTGACTAATGGCTACAAACAAACCTGGTTTATTTTCATATTACATTTCTGCATGCAGTCCCTTCTTGTTCTGTATAAGACACTTCATAAACTTTGATATAGAAGCAGGCAAGGCAGCATCTTGGACTCATTAAAAATCAGCATAGATTTCATGTTATCTTATATTGCACTGGACTCATTAAAAATCAGCATAAATTTCATGTTATCTTATATTGCAAAATGATTGCTATATCTAACAAAGTGTCTGTTGTACTAAAGGCAATATGTACAATATGCACAGTCTTCTTCTTTTTCCAGTTAGGGGTCGCCACAGCAGATCACCTGTCTGCTCATGATTGGCAGTGGAGTTTTATGGTGTCAAGTTGCCAGCCCAGTGCCAAACCTTCCACAGAAGGCACACACATGCACACACTCACACCTAGGGCCAATTTAGAGTGCCAAATCCACCTACAGCACGTCTTTAGGATGTGGGAGAAAAACGGAGCAGACAGAGAAAGCCCATGCAACCACAGGGAGGACATGCAGACTCCACACAGAAGGCACCCCAGCCAAATATTGAACCTCTTCCTGTGAGGCAGCAATGCTAACCGCTGCACCACCGCAGCCGCCCTTACAATAATCAACGTCCAGATTGAAATTCTATCTAACCTGGTTGTAGCCTGCCACTGGGATGCTGAGCATCATATAAGTAACTCACCTTCTCCAACAACAGACAGACATGCTGACCACACACCCCACTGCATAAGTAAATCTCTTTTTGTAACATTGTTAGTGATAACATTCTAAGAACCAGGTACTGTAACAATTGCTGAGCCTTATTGCCTGAGTTGTTGAGATGCAGTGCATTGTTAGTTATTACACTTTATAAGTTGTAGAGGTACAGTTGTGCTTATTTCAAGCTATTAAACTTGCCACCTTAGCCATGTCTGATGACAGGAGAATGGCAGTCAAAAATGTAGTCTTCATTAACCACTCACTTGTCATTGCATTATATGGCAACTTTAGATCTTTCATCACAAAAACATACCAATAAATAGACTTTTTCATGCATCTATCCTGGAGTCTGACACTGTCTGCTTCATTCAAAGTCAAGACTATTATGTCAAAACTTGGATCAGCCATCAAATAGTCAAAGAACATTATAAACATCAGCTTCTCCTTAAGTAAGGCATCAAAGGAGCCAAATATCTCCCATATGTTTATTGCACAGACTCCCAAAGACCAAAATCTCATGTACACTCTTCTTCTTCTTATAGTCCATGGCATGGAATGCCAGCGCAGACATTTTCTTAAGATATATAGAGATTTGTCAACCCAGAAATTGCTGACAAGCATCAGGAAAATAAAGGTGCCAATGGGATATTTTGGTTTTAACAAACAACACAAAAAAAGTAACTTTGCTAAGGAACTAGCCCCTGCTACATCCATACAGCACTATATCTAGAATTATACAAGCTCAGAGATCATAAAACATTTGGGGTTAAAGGGAAACTTCCAGAGATCTGGGTTCTCACTTGAAGTACATTCCATCATTCAATTAATTCAGAGCTGCCTAGATGACATCTACCCTTGTTGAATATGCACATGTATGCCATTTTCATAATTTTCCAAATCAGGAATAAGATCTCCCAAAATTAACTATACTGCTTAATCACCCAACAATTCCCTTGCTAAATCAGTTATCCTCTTCACTATCCTATTGATAGATGGTGCCATACTCCACCCAAAGCTACAAAACAACATTGTTTGCAGTTGTCAGCTTTTATAACCTTAAATTTTTATCTGACAAAGCATTTAATCACTCATTGAAAGTGGATCTATATTATTTATTTGCAAGGTCTAACAGGAAACAATGCAAAGGCAATACAATAAATAAATGAGCAGAAAACAGAAGGCACAAAGAAACATGTCAAGAGGGAGGAGGATGGGGTGATGAGAAAGGCAGAGGCAGGCAGACTGGAGGGTATGAAAGAGGGAAAATGCTCAATGCTAAAGTTTCCAGTGCTAGTGGTACAACAGGTAGCCCACTCACCTTTGGTGTAGAAGGCTGTGGGTTCTACTCCCACCTCAAGTAGATGGATTGCTGACACTTCAGTGCAGTATACGGTGGGTGCTGCACTACTGTGTGTGTTATCCTTCAGACTCCAGTTGCCTGAGTTGGTGGCAGCTCAGGTGGATATAAAAGCTTCCCACAGCACCTCTCAAAAAGCACAGGGGAATTTCCCCAATGTCCTGGTCAAATTTCACCTAGCAGTATAAACACCACCTTTGGTCTCTCCTGAAAAGAGGCTACTAGTCTAGTGAGACTAAGCTAGTCAGCAAAGGAAGAATAAAATGTTGGAGCTGAAAGGAGGGCAGTTAATGTAACCCCTTCTCTTTCAGTGTCATTCTTGCAGAGCAGGTCTTCAGTTCACTTTGCAGTAAACTGGGCTATAGCATTAAAAATTTAAAAATTTTCAGGAATGCACACACACACACAAATATATATATATATATATATATATATATATATATATATATATATATATATATATATATATATATATATATATATATGCACAACACATGAAGCAATTTATTTCAGTTACTGGGACTTGATTTTCTTATCCTCTTAAAGCGGGTCTATATTATGTAGTTGAAGGTACTAAATCTCGACTACCCTTTCATCGACACATATGTGTCGAATGTCCACTTTTGTCAAATGGCCACATCATTTATTTCTTTCCAAGGGCAAGAAATCGGTAGGCTAACTATGCATGACACAATATAACAAACACTTAACTAAATATACTAACTCCAAGATCGCACTACAGTGGGGAAAAGGGCAGATTTAGTTTTGGAAAGAAATCAATGATGTGGCAGTTCACTCAAGTGGACGTTCAACACATGTGGGGGTATCTGAGATTTAGTACCTTTGACTGCATAATATAGACCCTCTTAAAGCATATATGATTGCCAGTGGAGGTGGTGTTATTTACTGAACAGTAGTTCTTTGTAATAAAGAACTCCAAATCAAGGGAATCTGAAAGCAGGTTGTTTTTGAACAGTTTTTCCTATCAACTGATGCTTAAGTTTGAATTCCATAGAGCCAGTGTCCTTCATTGGTTCTGATACCCTTTATTCGTGCTAACTACAACAGCCTGTTTTTTGTAGAGGGACCAAAATCTCATTAGTATAGTTTGGAGTTTTGCCTTTAGACTATGAGCATAGATTGCTAAGCATAATGTGTGGTCTCAAGTCTAAGGGGTGAAGGTCTTCAACTTGAAGCATTGCAGGAATCCAGTCTATATGGAAATAGAACACCTTTCCCTTGTGTTTCTTAGATGACTCAGAGGTCTGCAAATAGCTGCATCTTGCATGCTTTTCCAGTCTACTTGTCTTAATCACTGTTCTGAAAAGTAGTTATCTTATACACAGTGAAGTGTGAATGGAACAGGCTTTATTTGATGCTGGGAAAGAAATAATCATTTCCTCATGGACTCAACTCTTTTTCATCAATGCAAAATTCAAAAAGGGAGCATTATTAAACATTAGGTTGCCACAGGTCTCTATGATTCCAGGATTTGCTAACC
This sequence comes from Protopterus annectens, assembly GCF_019279795.1. Taxonomy (NCBI): domain Eukaryota; kingdom Metazoa; phylum Chordata; order Ceratodontiformes; family Protopteridae; genus Protopterus; species Protopterus annectens. Next base: position 1,354,653,965 of record NC_056731.1, read on the forward strand.
TATGGGAGTTCCTTTCTGTCGCTATCTGGACAATTCTTTCTTTCAAGAAAGAACTCAGCTGACTCTCATGAAGTCTCAGTTTAGCCTTTCACTTGTTAATGTCTCAGAATGTTCAGTCTGTTTGACCAAATCTGACTTAAAACCCCCTCTAACAAAAAAAAAAAAATCAGAAGACTATCCTTAATACCCATCTCTTTAAAGTATCTGTTTCTTGAAACCGAATGTAGAAAATGACAGATTTCTTTTTCAAACTGTCTCAGTTTTTAGCTACAGGGATTCTGGCAAATTTCAAATGGTCAGAAAGGTACAGTGGTATCTCAGAAGATATTTGAATTCAAAGGACAAAGTCTACTGTTCCCAGTCTTGCTGTTATAATACCATTGGTGCATTCTGAAGCTATCTGTGAAATTAGGTAAACTTTTCTTTCTTCTTACTCAAAATCTGACACTTTCTATTCACTGGACTTTATGAATAGGGAGCACAAACTGAAGATGTAAGGCTGCAAGGCCTTTGCTCCCCTTCACAGCTAAAGCATCATATTAACTTTAAAGAGATTGTTGTTCTCCATCTAGCCTTCCCAGATGAAGACAGGACTGTTACACACAGTGAGAGTACATAGTACCTCAAACAGGTGAGCACATCTATAATTAATCAGGTTAGCAACATGCAGCCAATGTGGTTAGCAATCCAAAAGCAATCTGGAAAGATACAAACATTTTCAATAGTAGACTTAAACAAATAGGTTCATAGGTTCATAGGTTGATACTAGGCTATCTGTCCTAGGGCATTTATAAGCCTAGCCAGAGTGTGTTTGGCTTTCACCACCCTTTTAGATTAGTTGACTGTACCTCTGTATAGTAGGTCATAGAAGATAGCCATTTTAAGGTTAGTTTACTGTGCCTATGTCTAGTAGGGACACAGAAGAGATCCCAGGGGTAAACCTACAATCTCCCATCTGCTCGTCAAGATTTCTCTTGAAGAAGGTCATAGGTTCATAGGTTCATAGGTTGGTACTAGGCTATCAGCCCTAAGGCCTATGCAAGCCTAGCCATAACAATTTCCTGGAAATTTTTTCCCACAATATTTACTTCTCTGGGCACCTGTCTAGCAGGGCAACTGACATGATCCCCGGGGTGAATTTCCTATCTCCCATCCAATCATCAAGGTTCCTTTTGAAGAGGGCCAATGAGGTGCTCTGCTTGACATGTATGGGCAGTCTATTCCAGAGTATGGGGAGTCTCTGGGTCAGGAACCTATCCCTCCAGCATGTTTTGTTCATTGTGATGATAAGGTTTAGATCCCTGGAGCATGTGGCTCTGAGGGATTGGGATTTCTTTAAGTGGAGCATGTCCAACAGCTCAGGGTTTGACATGGCCTTGTATGTTAAGCAGAGATCGCCTCTGAGTAGACGATATGCCACAGAGTATAGCTGGAGTTTTTTTAGACGGTCAGCATATGGCATCTGCTTTAGGCCTGTGATTCATTTAGTGAGGTATTTCTGTGGCCTTTCCACCTGTTGCAGATGTGTTGTGAGGTACATACCAAATGGGGCATTATACTCTATAATGGGTCTAATGAGGGATGAGTACAGTGGGACAATGACCTCCTTTTTTCTGGATGAAAAGCCCTTAGTGATGAGGTGTGCCACGTAGAAGGATTTCCTGACTGTTGTGGCGATGTGGTTATTGAAAGCGAGACCACTGTCCACTTGTGTCCCTAAGTCTCTCATCACACTTTCGATGTTTAGTGTCCTGCCACCTATGTGATAGTTCATGGGTACATGTTTTTTTCCAAAGGGGATGACTATACATTTCTTGGCATTAAGCTTGAGCCCATGGCTCTGGCACCAGGCATCTGTTTCTGTAAGGCCCTTTTGTAGAATATCCACATCATTTGGGGATTCAATAATGGCTCCCAGTTTGCAGCCATCTGCAAACTTTGTTAGCCAGAGTCCCTTAGTGTTGGCCTGTACTTCAGAGAAATAGATGCCAAACAAGAGTGGTCCCAGGACTGAACCTTGAGGTACTGCACTTGTCACTTGTCTGGAGCTGGATTTGGAGTTGGCTACTTTTACAGTCTGGGTTCTGTCAGTAAGCCAGTTAGCAACCCATCATGTGATGTAGGGATTTATGCCCAGCTTAGTAAGTTTATCTATGATTCCAGAGTGGGTGATGGTGTCGAAGGCCTTGGCGAGGTCCAGATAGGCTGTGTGGACCTCCTTACCCTCATCCACAGCTCTGGAGACTGATTTGAAGAAGTCAATCAGATTCAGGAGACAAGATCGGCCCTTTACACACCCAAACTGGGTGGGGTCCAGTGTCTGGAGGTTGCCAATGTCTTTGTTTATAAGTTCCATGATAATGCATTCCATGCCCTTGCAGATCAGGCTTGTCAGACTGATGGGATGGTAGTTCCTGGGATCCAAGGTGGATCCTCCCTTGTGGAGCGAGATAACTGTAGCTGTGCGCCACTCAGTGGGCATGAAGCCTGAGATGAGACTATGATTAAACATGACACTTAGGTGGGGTGCCAGTTCATTTTGTTGTTCATGTGGTACACAGCCTGGGATGTCATCTGGTCCCATGGATGCTGTATTCTTAGCTTTGGAGAGTGATGTTTCTACCTGTGTGGCTATGATTATCGGAATTTGGCAATCTTTTGGTATTGAGATGAGCCCTTTAGGGGGTGAGAGGGGGAGTGAAGTTGGCTCTAAATCGATCGGCCAGGATATTGGCAATATCCTTGGGATCAGTATATTTAATGCCATTCTCTTGTAGCTCAGAGCAGATCTGAGCATTGCCATTTAGATTCTTGACATAACTGTAGAATGCCTTGTGGTTGTCTTTGGAATCTTTGGCAATTTTATTTTCGTAACTAGCTTTTGAGGATTTTATGAGGGATCTCAGCTTCTTACTGAGGCTGGTGAGGGAGTTTTTTGCATCCTGGGATTTTCCTCTTTTCGGCAACAGTTTCTTCCTTCTCTTGTATAGTTTGTTTATAGCAGGGGACCACCAGATTGGCTTCCTTTTTTTGGAGAAGAGCATCTTGGTTCTATTTGGGATGGCACGATTCATGCACGAGTGGATGTGCTCGTACAATGCCTTAGTGTAGGATTCTGCAGTCGAACTTCCAGATCCTGTCTGCATGGGTGTTGTGAAGTTTGTCACTTCTGACTTCAGTAGCATGAAGTTGGCTTTGGAGAAGTTTTTTAAGGAGGTTACCTTACTGGGGGGTGGGGGTGGGATGTGGATGTCAATGGTGATTTGCTTATGGTCAGACTTGACCAATGAGGGGGTGACCACTGGTGTGGAGCATCTATCTCCCATGTTGGTAATGACCAGGTCTAGGATATTGGAGCCCCTGGTGGGGCAATGGATTAGTTGATCCAGGGCGTTGGAATTTATGAATTCCAAGAACCGTTGGAAAAAGGAGTTGGTACCCGAGTAGTTTTCTCAATTAATGGCAGGGTAGTTGAAATCACCTAGTATTAGGGTGTTTGATTGTATCTTAATATTTTCCAGTATGTTTAGGAAGGTGTAGTGAGAATCTTGGGGTATGGTGGGGGATCTGTAGCAAGCTACAATTTGGATTGCAGTCTTACCTAGTGTTAGTTGCACCTGGAAAATTTCAGATGCATTGTGTTGGGCAACTAGCCTGGAGGTGTGAATATCCTTGGCGAATATGGACACTCCTCCATCTGTAGTATTTCGGTCTTGGTTTTGTGGCCAAAAAGTGTGGTAAGAATTGTAGCCTGGTATTGCAGGGGTGCTCTCTGGAGCCTTGAACCAGGTCTCAGTCACTGCACAGATATCGATGTTCTCCATTTTTAGGAATGCCTCGAGAGAGTGTATTTTGAGGTTTAGACTTCTAGCATTGAGTAGCATTACCTTCAGATTTTGCATGCTTGTATCTGTTACAGTGGTGGTTTTATCCTTTGAACCTTGGCTAAAAAAGGCACTATAGGAGTGGCAAGAGCTTTAGCCAGTAACCTGAATCCCAGGGGTGACAGGTGCAGACCATCTCTGGCAAAGCATCGTGGTTTGTCGATTATGTCTTCCCAGGCAGACAAATACTGGATCCCCTTTGAATGACACCAGAAGCTTAGCCAATTGTTGAAGTCAATCATTTTGTACTTATACTGTGGTATCATTCTAGGTGAAGGCAGGATGCCACTCAGGGCTAGGGTCATACCTGCCTGGTTCACATGATCCAAGAGCTCTTCCATGTCTCTTTTCATGTAGTCCAGGGAGGTATGTCTCAAGTCATTCACTCCAACATGGACAATGACAGAATTGTATTTGTACTTGTTGTGGAGTGATTTGAGTGCATGCGTTATGTGGCGTATCCTGGTACCCGACAGGCAGCTGACCGTAATTTTCTCCTTGTTCAGCCTGGTGAGTGGGACATCAGTGTGCCTGACTATAGAGTCACCTATGACTAAAGTGTTGGGTACATTGTCTTGTCTTAGGGGATGTTGTTGGGTGGCAAACTGGTGTTGTGAGCTATGCGTCACTTTGATTGTGACTGGTGTTTGTTTGCATTTCTGCTTCGGAGGTCCTTGTTGCTTGGGCAGGTTAATGTTAAAGGCCTGTGCATATGTGGGTTTAGTGTTGCTATGTGTGGGAGTTGATGGTGTGGTTGATAGTTGAAGGGCTATGAGTTGTTAGAGGTGTAATGCAGGTGTTAACCTTCTCCTCTTGACTGTCTAGCACAATCTTGGTCAGAGAGAGCTTTGCTTCCAGTTTGGCTATGTAAGTGCATCTCTTGCAGGTTGTAGTGTTGGGTGGTAGGAGGAGAGGATTGTCTGTTTATATGAGGCAGTTGCGGCATTGCCACAGTATGCCCAGATTCACCAGGTGGACAGGAGAAACCACCGGAAGCTGACCCTTGGACATGCCTGTTTAGGTGCTTTTTTGTAAGGTTTAAGAGCTGTTTTCCCTTACCTTTGCAAGGTACTTTGCAATTGTAGGCTGTGTAGTGCCTATGATTAATTTCTCCTTATTGACAAGGAGAGCTGAGTGCTTGTATCAGTTTCAGGCTTCCTGGTGCTTTACAACAGGTTCTAGAGCAAGTGCTAGTCACAGGGGTTCAGATTTTAGTGCTACTACTTCGAAACCAGCTAGTTTTAAGGGTAATTTTGAAGAGCAGACTTTCTGGCACCTGGAATAGTTTAACTGTAGCCTCATAGTGCTGCAGGATGTGAAAAATGTGCAAACACACGCATTTCTAAGCCAGAAAGTTGAAAGGGATAGAAATCAGCCCAAAAAGGCTAATAAAATTACAATTTCAGAACTAGAAACCACTCCTCTAGCGTTAGATAGGCAGTGCAATGCTGACCAGTCCCACTGGTAGGCAGTAGGATTTCCCTCTGCCACAGCAAGGTCTGGATAGCTCTGAGCACAGAAAATAAAGTCCTGAGACAAGCAAGGCCTGGGATATGGACTGGATAGAAAAGGTGGGAAATGAGCAAACAAGACAGTATATAAATATTTTTTTGTTGTTGAAACAGGCTAAACAATGCAATAATACAGTAAATAAACACAGAAAAGTCTAACACACTTGAATGTGTAGTCCTAAACAGTAAATGCAATTAAAACTCTACAAAATTAGCAATTTAAAACTTTTTAAATGAAGCAAGGCAAGTGCACAACTGAAAAACGATTTAAGTGGCAGTAATACAGCAAAATAAGTAGCTAGTCTACATATACAGAGAAGTCTATATATACAGAAAAGCAGCTAAAACAGACAAACCCTTCAGATACATTGCAACCTAGAACACTTGAGTTGTAGCAATATTAAGGCAATTACAATTATAATAAATACTCTAAAATATACTCTATATTTCCAAAATGTTTGAGAAGCACAGTCAGAACATAAGGAAATTCAGGCAAATTTTTTTTTTTTTTTTGAAAGGGAAAAAGGAGAAACAGAAGGCCTTATCAAATGTTCTCTGAATTAGGTAGAATGAGCTAATGACACTGCATTCATTCTACTGTTTTTTCATCAATAAACTCTGCAGCATTCACTTCCAATCTTGCCTCAGACTTAGCTACACATTTCCCCAAATTGCACACCCTTAAACCTCAAAAAAAGTAGCTAAACATACTTTTTTTTTGAAATGCTCCATGCTAAACAAAAGGAAATATTAGTAAATTTCCTTTTCTGTTTTAATATATTTTTCACCACTAGATGATGCCAGCGGTTTACAAACTGCAAAAGATACATACAGTGCAACTTTTTATTCAGTCTTTCTTTGAGACTAAAAAAATATTACTTTTTATATTAATTATAAGTACATTTCCATTTGATAGCTTTTGTGATTTTTTTCATAAATCAAAGCATTTTCAGTAATATATTATGTGGTTTATATGTATGCTAAGGCAATCAGTTTTGAAGTCATCTGTTTTACACCTATTTAAACATCAGCGGTTACTTTTTGGTGCTGAGGAAGAAGCTTTTCACTTTGAAACTGGTTTACCAGTTCAACATTTCATGCTTCAGTATTAGAGTACTGACATTTACCCTAGAGTGGTTCCTTGATGTTGTCTGCTTAAGTGCTGGAGCTTTGTTTTGGTGTGGACTGTTGTGTTGGTTTCTGTGCACAGTGCAGCTTTCTGGAACATTCAGCACAGGTATAGTGCTGCTTACCATTTGTCATTCTGTGGCTTGTTGTTTAAAAATACTAGTAATCCATAAAGTGCACTAACATGCTAAAATTAATATTCACATAGTTGATTTGGAAAACACTACAACTGAGACTTTACAAAAAAGAATTAATATGAACATGTTGACCAGATTAAGAAGTATGCATTACTTTGGAAGAAACACCAGCTTACTCAGGCTATTGCTGCCTATGAACACTGACTCCTGTTCCCATGGTAGTAAGGCCAAAGTTAGGAACATAAAGGCTCAGAAAAAAATTGACATCACCAATGGTATTTTCATGTTTTCTACAGGATTGTCTGGTACTTATCATTCATGTATAAGTGCTTAATTTAAAATTGTGGCAGATGATTGTGTTTCAGAAGCTGAGGTCATGTAGAGGTACCTTTGCTCACTACTGAAACTACTTCTCAGCCACAACAACCTCCACTATGCAACAATCTAAATGCCCCTGTAGAGTGGCCCACCTGAGGTTGTGCAATAGGCAAAGGCTCAGAATCATTATTCTTTCCAGCCTCCACTGCCATCTCTGTCTTATCCAAAAGTATAGCATAGTTCCTTCAACTTTATCAAATTAATATGAACTGCTATTGGACATGCTATGGTTCTACCACAATTTATATTCTGCTTATTTTTTGAGTGCCTGTTTGACTAGTCTGATATTGGGTTTTGTAGGCTCCCGTTGCATGGTTGTTTGCAGTAATTCTGATTTTATTTTATTTTTTTTCATTATTGGACTTGAGCATTTATAATTATGAAATACTACACTATGATCTTTAATCTCTAATTATGGAGATGGATATTCCTATCATCCACTTAGTACAATAAATCTGGACAAAACATAAAATAATGTGGGGATAAAGGCCAAAAAATAGTGACACATTTGAAATATTACTCAGATAAACTTAGAAAGTCACTAAAATAACAGCATTTGTATTAGCATGCATTTTCTAATTGATATGAATTCTGAAACTGAAATTTTTGTCATTATTTAGTGATTTAAGTCCTTAGTGATTCGTGAGAAAATCAAAGATTTTACGAGGAATAGGCCAAAAATCTGAGGCAAAAAGTGGCATTCTGTGAAAATTTGGACAGTTGAGAGGTTTGGAGACAGACTAGGACAGCTTCAAGATATCACTTACCCCAGGATTTAAGAAACTCCATGTAGGCACCATGTAGAGCCTACACAGAATGTATCCATGTACATGCCACGGTTCTCCCACAGCAGCGCACCATGCATATTAATGATGGTGTACACCCAAAAGAGAGCATATGAACAGGGTTATTGAATCAGTGTAGGGAGATGTGTAGAGGCTACCCGTGGTTGTGGATGCCTGGTTAGATGTTATGTACAGAGTGCAGCTGCCTGTAATGCACCCCACCGCTGTTGAAATGCCGTGAATTGTGTTAATTGTGTAATATATAAGTTGTATATGTTTTATGGGGGGTTTTTATTCTTTTTATGCATATCTGTGTGCGGAGTGCAGCAATGCCAAGATGCACTTACATAAAGACAGCGGACACCTGCTACACATGTAAAAATAGAAACTGGATTTAATCAATTCTAATTAATTAATTTATTTTTCTGTTGTAATTTTTTTGTAATTGCTGTTTGTGCTGTGCTGCATGGAGCACCTCAGAGCTGAGCACCACTTATACATACATAGCCGACACCTGCCATACATCTAAAAATAGAAACAAGCACCAATAGATGAAAAACAAACTGTAAAAATCCACAGAAACACCAACCTCCAAACGCGACAGTACTCTCCAAGTTTTTATTATAGCATAAAATGCCACATAGACTCAATAAAAAGTACTCACACGTACTCCGGTTTAAAATTACACAAAACAGGACTCCTCAAACAAATTTATGTGAAGCGCTTTTCATCTGGATCTTATCCGGACTTCTTCAGGATAAGATCTGGATGAAAAGCTTTTCACATAAATTTGTTTGAGGAGTCCTGTTTTGTGTAATTTTAAACTGGAGTACGTGTGAGTACTTTTTATTGAGTCTACGTGGCATTTTATGCTATAATAAAAACTTGGAGAGTACTGTCGCATTTGGAGGTTGGTGTTTCTGTGGATCTAAAAATAGAAACTAGATGTAATTGTTTATTAATTTAAAAGTTTGTTTACGTGTGTTTGCTTGGTGCAGCACGGTGCTCAGCAATGCTAACAGGCAACCTAGTAGTATATGTGACATTGTACAATTTTTCATAATATCCAAGTAGCTAAATGGGTAGAGTTATGGTCTTATGTTTACTAGGCCCTGCATTTGAGTCCATAGCAAGCAGAACATGTTTGTAATTTAATGTACAATTTTTGTTCAATTTAATAACAAAACTGTGAAATATGGTACTGCTGTGCTTTGCTAAGCTTTGATCAATCATGCTAAGCACTGCATAAACATGCTAATGGCTGCCAGTGTTTGTGCAGTGTTAAGCTTTGCTAAAACCATAGTTGTGTAAGTTTTCACACTGCTCAGCTCTGCTTAGCTGGTTTGCATGCTGCCAAGCAACACCGCACTTTTTTAAATGTTGCTCAATGACATGTAAGGGAGGAAAAACAGCCTATATTAAGCGCAATAGGTGGGAATTCTGCACCACTCATTAGAGTTCAATCGACTGTTGATATGTCAGGCGGTGCTGGTGAAGGTATGTGCTTTCAGGTTCAGAAGTGGGGTATTCAGGAGTCCAGGATCATGGTTGGGCTCCTGGTAAAAAAAATGAATCTAGGCTGCTGAAGAGTAATTTCCAGGGCTTGGAGAATAAGGTGGAGGCCAGGGACCAAATGGCCAAGGAACTTACCAGTGTTACTGGTATCCTCCACAGAGGTGAGCAGTGTCATCACCATTATGATGACATGAAGAGGAGAAAGAGGAGAACCTTGGACACTTGGGTCCAAGACGATAGATCAGCGAATGCTCCACAAATATGTAAGTAATTTTTGCTCTGTTTTACCAATATGCAAGCTAAATGTTTGCAAAACTGGTATGCATAATGGCATGCTTCTCTCCCTACAGTTGCAGCTGAGAGGGCTTGCAATGTCGAATCTTATGCTGGGTGCCTAGCCAGGTTATGCCATGAATGTAGTAAGTACAGATGTATTATGCTAACTGTAGTGCAATAACAAGAAAGAGTAAAGCATTTACTGCAATAAAGTATACACAAGATTAACTGTAGTGCAATAAATAGGCATGTACAACTCTAGTGCAATAAATGGGCAATTAGAGCTGTAGTGCAATAAATGAACAATAACTGTAGTGCAATAAACAATGAACAATACCAATAACAGTAAGCAAAATGGTGTATAGCAGGATTGTGTTGTCATAACCATTGCAGTAGAGCTGTATGCATTGATTGTCTATGTCAAGTTTTCTGCAGTCAAGTGTAACATTGTAATAGCTGTATAATGCAAAACTAATGGCCTGCAAACTGTATTCCTTAACTCATAGTACTGTCTAAGGCTGTCCTCAGGCCAATATTGGTCACATAATGCTCTGTTCCTCCTACTTCAGGTAATAAAGGTATATGAATGAGGTAGCCCACTCTATGGGCAGATATTGTGTGTGGACATCACAGATATTTCAAAGCAATACCAATAAAAAGTGTTCACTAGCATTGTGGATTCTAAAATAAAGCTGTATTAATATATGCAGTACGGTTGTACTCCATGCATGTGTGTTCTACAGTCACTGCAGTCAATTATAACACTTTAATAGTTCTAGAATGCAACAAGAATGTCCTGTAACTTGTATTGCCCAGCTCATAGTATGGTTCCAGATTATCTCTAGGCCAGTACCATTCACTCCGTAGTCAGCAGTAGATCAGTCTGTTAAATGCCTTACACACAGTACATTTTTGCACACGCACACACACACACACACACACACACACACACACACACACACACACACACACACACACACACACACACACACACACACACTCCTGGGTTCAAATCCAGTGGTATGTAACACTAAATTGTCAGTAGCAGTCATATAATGCTCACATTTTCTCTATCCCCAGCAACAAAAGGTATATGGGTGAGGTAGTACATATTATGAGCAGATATTGTGTTTAGATTTCACAGAATTTTAAAATGAATAGCAAGAAAGTGTTTACCAGCATTGTTGATTCATAAATAAATATGTTTATTTGCAGTATGGCTGCACTCCTTGCATGTCTGTATTAAGTTGCTGCAGTCAATTATTACATTATTTGCAGATGTCCACTGCAGTTCCCATGCCTCCCAACTAAGCCATGATGGCTGTCTAGTTTATGTACTGTACACAAACATGCCTCATAAGTGTCACAATTTCTTTAAATGTAATTAAAACTGCCTAAAATGGGTGGCGAAAACCAAACACACTCTGGCTAGGCTTATAAATGCCCTAGGGCAGATAGCCTAGTATGAACCTATGAACCTAATCTGTCTGTCACAGGATTACCAGAGAAAGACCACCTGGAATGCAATATATTACCAAATCCACTTACAGAATATCTTGGCAGTTATATAAGTCTACATTATGTCAAACTGTTCTTTGTAGTTGTGTACCTACATTTGTTATTGTTTGGCCCATACTGACCAATGTTAACAGCTTGAGAGTTGTGTACATGCTACATCAGCTATGGGAGAATTGTAGTCACTGTACCAAAACTGACAGCAAGTGTTTTCATGGATATAATCTGCAATGCCACTAATAGAATGTTTTTCTATCTCTTTATCTCCTCACCCCTTATCTTCATTTATTTATTATTATTTATTATTATGATTTAATATTAACATGTTATTAAACTAACTATATTTTTGCAAAATGTGATGTAATATTATGTGTTGTTATGATTCACTATTAACAAACTTTGTTAAACTATTTTGTTGCCCTTATGGCTTACTTCTTACTGACATGCTGTTACCATACTGACTGTTATGTTATGTACTATTGTGTTACACATACTAATGCATTAATATGTATTTGTATGACTTGAAATGATGTTCCATTCTGTTAATCCTAACAATGGTCTGGTTTTTACTAACATTAACTTATTGCTATACCTCTATCACCACTGCACGTCAAGATAGGCCTGTTCCATCTGATCCCCCTACCTTGCCTTAACTGACCATGGCACTGGGTCCCAGCATGTCTGGGACCCAGGCCAGTGGTGCCCCCTCTGCTGCCCCTGCACTACCTGTGGAGTCGGGTAGTACTGCCCCATGGGATGGGCTCGGCCCCCCTCTGGAAGCAGTGGTGGAGGGGATGTTGTCACCCAGGATGAGTTGCTGGCCTTGGTGTGCAGGATAGTCTACTAAGGGTTTGACTGCTGCCTGAGCTGAATTGAGGTCATGCTGGATGACCTGATGGAGCAGCCTTGTCCTAGTGCCCAGCCTCCAGCACTGCCACCCTCAGGGCAGTGAAGAAGTGCCGACAGTCCCATGGGTGAGGATGTGAGTCACGCTGCTGCCGTCTGGAGGCACATGGGACTTGGATTCCACAACACTCTCCCTCTCCAAGGTGTTTACCCCCCTCATGTATCACACACTGCCCCTGTCTGCTGTCTTGTATGCTTTGTCTGTCTGCAAATGCATCCTCACCTACCCAACGTACCTCCCTCACATGTACCTATCTCCCTTCCCCAACATTTCACTCACACCTTAAAAAAATGGGCACCGGTCCCAAAAAAGAAATCACCCCATAAATAGTTCTCCATTTTGCCCAAGTGTCCACTGGACACAAGTAATTTGGTCCAATTGGATTGACACTGCAGTTATGTAGTCCTCACCCCTCTCCCTGTGGGTGAGAGTTCAAATCCATGTACATATTCTGTCAAAGTGCACAGTTTTTGCTGTACACGAAAAGGATAGCTATGGTTCTTTCCTAGACCCTTCCTGCACATCCCTGCCTGCCTTCAAGTATGATTTCCCCTTGCTCGTACCCCGTTTCATTATTTTCCTATCTCCTCATTTTTCTTTTCTTTATATTTTTTAGTATGATGTTGCACAGCACGCCGTGACGCACAGCTTCACTAAGCTCAGCTAAATAGAGCTATATTCATAGGTTCATAGATTAGTACTAGGCTAACTACCCTTGGAGCAGCCATTAAGCCCCCTAAATGTCCCCTGTGAGTGAGATTCAAATTTTTGTGTTTTGTGTTTGTAAGGCAAACACCTTATCCATTAGGCCACCCTCCCAACCCTATATATATAACCCAAATATATAATATTCATTATATATGTCCTTAAAATTCTATTACACATTTACAAAAGAAACACCT
>NC_056731.1:1355361902-1355409402 GCF_019279795.1 Protopterus annectens
CCGTACATCTTTTTAAGTTTTGTGATATGTTAATCCATTCAATAATTTGGGATAATTTGGACCAGAGTTTGGCCAGATTAGTAAAAATCTTGATAACTGAATCTTTGCAAACAACAGTAAGAAACTATTTTCTACACTCAGCAATTTGTTTGTCTTTAGTAATTTAATCATATCTGCACACCTGTCCTAGTGAAAGTCAATGCACAACAGAGGTTGCCTATAGTGATTTTTAAAATATGCTTACATTAGCTGAACAAAGAAATTAATTTAACTATCAAGTGACCCCAGTGATAAATGATAGCTTATCTAGCTGAATACAACAGGAAGACAAGTGAAGGACATCAGCTTATCTAGCAGGATACAGCAAAAAAGACAAGTGAAGGGCATTACAGCAGTATGTATCAATCTGAGGCAAGGTAGAAAAATACAAAGCAAGAGTGAGTTTAATAATGTTTTCAGCTCTACCTTATATGTGCAAGTCGGTTTTGTTTTATTTTCCTTTTGACATACTTTAACGTTAACAGATATGTCCAAAGGACAGTAGTGAGAGTTCTCAGCACTTCCTTGCCTTACATCACACAAGCAGATGAAAAAGAACTTCTCAATTTTTTCTCTCTTCTTTCACATCAGCTAAATACTATGACAGGTGTTATTAATCAGGTCAGACATCACTGGATAAGCACAGGAGGAGAAGATCCTTAATTTTCTTCTTTGCACCTTTTCATTCATATTTTGTTCTCTTTCCAAACATTGGTTTCATTACATAAACATTATTAAAATGATCCTTAAGGTGTTCCTAAACCATTTTTGAATGTTAAAATACAATACATTTGAATAACCATGTGGGTAGTATCTAACTATAATGAACAGAAAACTTTAATCAGTGCATAGGGAAGGGGAACAAGATGCAAAAAGTTGACTGATTTTATTAACTAGTGCTGCAAATGATCAGTATTTTATATAAAAAATTACAGATTGCCCATATTTAATTAGCAATATTGCAAAACCAGTCCCACTTTCAATGATTAAAAAAAAAACAAAATTCAAGTGTGTACTAATACATTTCTGTACAATTCTGATAATTGTCATGTGCTTAAAGATTAACTATACAGCCTCAATAACAGAATGGGTTAGTAATGGCCAAAAAGGCACAACGTGATGTAGTAATGCGACTGTTTAAAACGTGACACAGCTGAAACTCAACAAAGATTGCCAAAACTCAGTTTATACTATTCTGACTGATGTGTATAATGTCATGATTCAAGGAGAACTTTTTTTCTCACAATCTGTATACTTTAGAAAATGAATGCTACATCATTTACGCCCAGACCACAAAATTCTTGACAATCTGCTGGTAGGTAAATGCTCTGAGAATTGAGATTATTGGAAAAGAAAAGGTTTGTGGTTTACAAGGCATTTTACATCAGAATAATGCACTGTTTTATGAGGGTTGTGCTTTCCTGTCACAGCACGGGAAGCCAAACTGCTTTTTCTTAACCTCAGTCAAAAATAGCACTGGACTTATTTAGTTATGGGTTCTTACCAGAATAATTAAAGGGTATCTGATTGATTTATGTGAGTGGCATTATATAGAAGGCTGTAAAGAAAAAGGTTTTGATTAATGATAGCTGCTGTTGGTGGGTGAATCTTCATTGTGGTGATGCTTGAGAAGAGTGTCTTCTTAACCCAGTAACCATCTTGTGGTGTTTGGCTGAGCTAGTAAAAACTGACAGAGGCTTTTGTTTAGGGACCTGGCATATAGTAGCAGCAAATTAGTCTGATTATCTTGGTTTTTGTGGTTGTAACAGGAAGGAATTGGCAGTAGTAAGGAATAATAACAATGTATAAGCCAACATGAAGCTGAAATAAATCATACATTTTAAGTTTAGAGGATATGGGTGATGTTCATTCAGAAGTTTTTTCTATAATTGTGGTTAAAAAAATCTAAGATTTGTATAGTACTTTTTCAGGGATGGATGGAAGTGGAGGGTCCATTAGCACTTGGTGGGGTACACAGTACGGTAAATAATTTGAAAGGTCAGGTTTGAGGTAACCGGCAGAAGATCTATTTAATTAAAAGTGATTTAATTGTTTACTTCATGTTTGTGTCTGGGGGTTGATTTATATGAAATGGAAGTGAGGATACAATATTAGGTATATCTTTTTAGTACCTACTGGGGCTGTTCATTGTCTCTCTTTAAAAGTAATTAGTATACAGGAACACTGGAGGTAGGGGGGGGGGTCAGTGAATGAGAAGTCTTTTGTAGCCTTTTTTGTTTTATTTCATAAAGAGAACTATTGATCAGGAGGGAATGGATGTAGCAGAGGAAGAAAAGCATTTCTTTCTTTGAATGACAATATAAAGGTTAAGAATTTCAGGAATGTCTACTTTTAAATGGAAGTGATGAGTATGATATATGCATTTTTAGGAATTGGCTACATATCTGAATTGCAAAACTATGTTGAATGACAATTTACTTCATGGAAGTGAGGAACTAATGCAGATTCTTCGAGAAGAAGAAGCAGAGGATGTGACATAAGTTAATTAGAGAACAAGCACTTAGCTAATTAGTTATGGCAATCCAAATGAAAGTTCACCCATAATAGCTTGGCATTGAATTTGTGTATTAACAGGAAATATGTAGTTAGTTTGATGGCTATAAAACCATAACCAAAATAATGAAAACAACTACAGCTGCATAATTCCCTGAAGTGTTCCCTCCTGAAAGCACGTTAATCCTCGATGATTGTAACTTTCTTGCATAAGCTTATTCATAAAGCAGGTGTAACTTTGGAGAATGCTGTCTCCCTGAGTTTAAAAGATAGCCAAAGGAAAGATGTGACTTCAAGACAATTCCACTTCAAGGAATAAGAAAGGTTCCACATGCAAAGTCTTCTTGTTAATGGCATGCAGCAATCACAACTAAGAATTTTAAGTGTGAGAAAATTTAACAGTAACAGAGCCCAAGTAAACGACTGGAAATCAGCTGACCTTTGAGAGGAACAAACACTTTCCATAGACAAGGATATGAAGCAACACATTTTATTATCTGCTGTCTGAATCAGTGTTGTGCTGATGAGAATTATGCAAAGTGTGTATTCAAGCCTAAGTATAATAGTATTTAAAACTATTACCAGACCAGAAGCATTCCTTAACAGAGAATTCGATAATCTGTATACAGACTAAGGCTGATTTATTACTTTACTCCAAGATAATGTTGACAGTCAGCCTGCAGAAGTAAGATTCTCTATAGGGTAGAAATGATGACACCGGCATTGTTTGTGGTCTCTGGGGTTTTCCAGAAACTTTATTGCCAATTTATTTGAGTTAACTAATCACCTGTTTTTGATAAACCAGTTCTAATCTAGCTCAAAATCCACCTGTAGCTAATCCTGTACTATTCTGACAGAACCTCTGATCTTAAAATAACTATGTCATTAGCATAAAGCGGTATCTCAATTTAAGGCAGATCAAAGGGTGGGTTATTAATAAACAGTGAAAATAACAGAGATCCCAGTACCAATTCTTCTAGAAGTTGTATGTACACATAAAGGATTTGCCTCAGTATAGCAGATGGAATATAGCCACTCTGTGGTTGGTAATGACTGTGGTATATTTTATTCCTTGAACTATATGTTACAGAATGCACATAGTGTACAGTCTTAGGATGAATTATTGTGAAGAGAGTTATATACCATTTACTGGGAGAAAACAGAAGAAACATTATATAAACTGGAGATGTGGATAGCTTAGTGCTTAAATATTAGTATTACTGACAATATACTGTTGAGTTATATTTTGTGCTGGTTATACTATGGGCACTTGATGCCACTGTGATGTTAAATATAAGACTAGCTATCAGACACTACTTTCCCAATACCATCATAATTCATAATTGCACATCAGCAAAGTCTAAAGATAAGAATAAGCATCTTTTTCTTCTGGTAGCAGAGCCATACAATGCTGAAGGCCCAGTGCGTCCAAATGTATTTATTCTAACTCTATGATCTCTGCATTCTGGGAAACATGAAATGCCAGATCATAGCAACTTCTAATGCGAAATAATATCTGTAATACAAGAAAGATATCTTTTCAGCCATGCAGGCATTTGTATAACTAGTGCCATCAAATCATTGTTTTTGTTTGAAAATTGCCATATGGTTTTGATTTTATTTTGTAAAATTTCTGTGAGTAATACCTTGGATTGTTTTGCTTATATCTGTGCAACATCAGGAATGTAAGAAGATGCCTTAGTTTAATGTCTCATATAAAATATAACAGACATCACTTTAGTACCCTTATTATCACTTAGATATCAAAGTCTCAGGTGTAACTCAGCTCTAATCTGAAAGTAAAGCCTATCACCTTTGGGTTCCGAGGTGAAGATACTTCAACCTGTTATGTAGTGACATCACTGATTGTATATGTACCTTAACTGAGAGCCATTTGAATTTCAGTTTCATGATTATGTATCACTGCTGCATTCTCTTTTATCTTCTTACTTTTTGTGCTGGTTTGCATTGCTCACCATACCATTTGCCACATTGGTCACTTGTCTTTCAACACAAAACTAACTGCAGTTATAACTTATAAATGACAGAACAGAACTGCAAACTTTACAGAGGGAATTTCCAACCACCATATGAAAGCAGAGTGATGTTGCCCTTGGGAGAAGGTGATATGACCTGTGTGGCATGTAGTTGCTATGTGATCCATGGCTGATGTACTTGATAGAATGAAACAGATGTTGAATAAAAGCATGCATAATCTGGAATGAGATTACTGGATAATAATGAAGACTCTTATTGTCATTAGTGAAGCTGCATGCTTTGCAACTGCCATACCTAAGTGCAGTGGATGGTTACACTGTGCCAACCTCTGCTGCAAGGTAACCATCACTGCCTGTGTTTTCATCTACTCTGCTTTCACAATCCTTGTCTGCAGACCCTTCTTCTGCATATTCTACTGCTGTGTCAGTGCCATCTCCTATAAACAGCTACCAGCACCTTCCACCTCAGTTTTACTTTTTCTTTCTTCATTATTTCCACCCACTACATTTCATCACTGCAGCACTGTGCATTAAAATACTCCCTGTTTTGATCCTATTGATAGTGTTATCATATTTTCTGATCAATATAAAGTACATTCATATATGACTTATAACCTACATTTGATACTCCTGAGTTTGTCTGCATAGAGCAATGATTCATAATGTTTGTTATTTGACAAATATGCATATTTACTTCATTTTATATGACTAATTGCATTCTATTACTTAACAAAATGTTCTGCATTACTACTGCATATGAGCAGTGCTTATGAGTATCTTGAGTTATAGATATTTGAGTATCAAACAATTAATTTTATTAATGTGTTTTGCACTACATGTGGTTAACACTCGGAGTCCATTTTGTTTTCTCTTGTTCTGTTTGTTTTATTTTTGCCTATTGTGCATATGCCTTCTGTCCTGTTCTATTGCTGGTAACAGCACAGTTGGGATATCAGTGTTTATATTGCTGCCCATTCCCACTGAGTTCCGGTATATAGGAGTGCAGTGCTACCTGACTCTTAACATTTATCCTTATGCAATAGGCACTCTCAGTTTGTCCCTTGATCTGGTACACAGTTTGACAAAGATGGTACTTCATATTGCTTGTTGCCTCCGCTGAGGTATTTAAATGTCTCTGTAATGATTTCCGGCCCCTTTATTCTCCAAGATTATGCATTGTAAGATTATATATTTTATGTCATACAGATTAATGCAACTAAAGATGAAGTTGAAAGCTGTAACAAATACAAAATAGTTCAGGTTTTACCATAAACAGTACTATTCAAATATCAGCATGATAATCATCATCCTTTTACCCATTTTCTACATAGGATCATAGTATCTCACCAACTATCACCATCTCTTTCAATTCAGTGCCACTTTCCTACTGTCTTCAACAACTGACTGTCACTGGTCCTCTGAAATAGAACCCATATATCTTGTAGCCGGACATCCTCATTTCCACTTGACTTTTTCCTTTCATCCAAATCTTCTTCATCAAATTATCTTCTGCTTTCCTGTAAATCTGACTGAATCATTATAATCTATTCTCCCTGACCTACTCTGCATTTGGGGCTACTTTGGCTTCTATTCTGAAGTCCTCTTTTCTTCATGTGCCCCACAGTGTGCTTCCTACCACCCACCTCAGGTGCTTTCTGTCCATCACCTCCAGGCTTAAACTTGCTGAGAGTTCAGTATGATTCATTTGTTGTTTGCTCAATATAAAATTAATTTAAATGACAATGTCTAAATCAACAGGAGGTCACAGTCCCAAAATAATGTCAGTCTTAAGGTTGAACAGTACACAGATTCATTCCTTTTTGCAGGTTTCAAGCCCCTGTACTCTCCAATGTTATGACAACCCCTCCACTCACCAATTCTGTAAATATATTTACTCCAAGGCCAAAAAATTAAAAAAATCAGAGAAGAGGAAGAAGTTAAAAAAAAGTAAAACTTACATTCATCCTCTTCTCCAAATCCACAGTAGAGTCAATGCATGATCTAGGCAGCTCCAAATTAATAAACATTGCCTACAGGGAAGTTGCAACCCTCCAGTTTCAGTATTCTGAGAGTCAGCATTCCAAGTTGTCATTACATGCAGGTTTCCCTTCTGCTGGAGTCTTTAACACTGAAGTAGAATTATGTGTCTAGTACTGTGTGTTTAGAATGCTGTGTACAATTCTACTTTTGGACTTCTGTCTTTAATTTAGTCTATAGAATTCTGTCTCTAGAGTACCCACTGTGAAACTGTTTGGGCATAAATCTATACATAGAATTGCACATGCTGAATTCTGTGTTTAGAATTCCACCTCTTTATTTCTGTCTGTAGAATTCTAATCAGTGTTTAGAATTCTAAATTCAGATCTCTGTGCAGAACACTGCTTAGAATTGTGTTTGTAGCAGTCTGTGTTTAGAATTCTAGTCAGATAAATCTGCAAAATGGGTCTACTATAAGCATTCACATGTTATATGCCCACAATACACTTGCTCACTGCCACTTACTTGAATAGGCAAGCGCTCAAATTCCCACTGTCTTGATCTCCCATAACTGCTTAGCTATCATTGCCTTACCAGAATCTTAAATCTAACACTAAAACTCCTTTCCGACTCCCTAAACCTAAAACTCCTACCCCTATCTAAACCTAAATTTCCCATTTGCTCTATAAACATAAAAATCCCTGTAAAAGGATGTATTTAGAATTCAACTTGCAAACCACTTACCCCAAAAACTCTATTCATCTTTTTATACATCTTGAAATATTTTTACTATACTCCTGATTATCGACACTGTATAACATTGTATTGCTACTTAATGCCTTGTAATAATCCTGTAACATTGCTGTTTAATGCTAATTTATAATGAAAATTGTATAATATGTTGGAGCTTTTCTCCTCGGGGCTCTGCCGAAAAAAGGCTTTTCAGCTCAGTCAGATAATTCCGGTCAACAAATGTAAAATAAATAATAAATAAATAAATACATTTCTGTGCTTAATTCTATGTATAGAATTGCTGCTTGGAATTATTTGTGTAAATGTTTATGTGCAGAATTCTGTGCATTGGTTTCTGTCTCTGGAGTTCTGTGTTTAGAAGTCACTTTAAATTACATCTGTAGAGTTCTAGATCTGGAATCTGTATCTTTAACATTCTGTGTTAAATTTCATTCTATAGAATCTTGTATTTAAGATACTGTCTGTATAAATTTCTAGCGATCTGTCCACAGAATTCTGGGATACACTTCTATCTGCAGAATGTTCTATTTTGAATTCTATGTGTTGAATTTTAACTGCAGAATTCTGTCTGTTGAATTATGTATGACGAATTCTATCTGTAGAACATTATGTTTAACATCACAGCTGTAAATATCAGTGTGCCAAATTAATTCTATCTATGTAATTATATACTTACAAGTCTATATGTAGAATTTTATGAGAGGAATTCTGTCTGTGAACATTCTGTATTTAGAATTTAGAATTAGGTTTATAGAATTCTGTTTGTAGAAATTCTATGCTTGGAATTTGTCTAGAATTCTATCTGCAGAATAATGGGTTTAGAATGATATAAACAGTGTTCTAGTTTTTGAATTAAATCTGTATATTTTTTTTAGAATTTTATGAACAGAGTTATGTGCTTAGAACTCTGTTAAAATCTTTATACATTTTTAGAATTCAAAATGAAGAATTATGTCTGCAAAGTATTGTATTTTGAATACTATCTGTAGAAGTTTGTGTTTAGAAATTTATCAGTAGACTACTTTGTTTAGAATTCTGTCCATTGAATTATTTCTTCTTCACCTGTGTTTTAAGTTCCAACTCGACCAGGACTTCTCACCATGATCACATCATTGGAAACTTAGCCTAATGAAAAATAAAAATTAGCAGCTTTTGCAGTGGGCAAATTTCCTGCATGCCCTTTATAGGCGGCAAAAGTGTTGAATTATATATCCCATCTCTACTGTCACACAAACAGAAAGCAAAGGAATAAAAAAATGAATCACAACTGGCACACAATTAGAAGTCACAATGGCACAGATTTCATTTGAAAAACACTGATTTAGGAATTTAATATCTTGGAGATAAACTTGATAATTCTAAACAATTTTACACATTTAATTTTCTAGAGTAGAGTTCTATGCTTGTAAATGTATGCATATAATACTGTCTGTATGATTTGGTTCCCAGACATCTGCCTTGAATTGGCAGAATTTGGGTTGTACATTTCTAAGCTTAGTGTTATGTATTTAAAATTCTATCTAAAGAATCAAGTTTACAGTTCTGTCTGTAAAAATTCTATATTTAGAATTTCTGTGTTTAGAGTAATTTCTGCAGATTTCTGTTTGTAGAGCTCTTACAAAAAGAATACTGCATTTATATATCTACCTGCAGAATTGTGTACTTAGATCTCCTACTGCAGTATTGCATATATAGTGGTGGCTGAGAATAAATTCCCTTGGCATCAGTTAGGCACAAGCCACTGACAAATACAATAATAATCACACATTTCCATAGGAAATCACTGTAGTGCAATTTCTAAGTATGCACAGACAGTGATTCATTTGCTTTGGGAGACTTCTCCAGTCTTCAAGTTAATGAGATAGGGAAATTGGTATATATAAGTGTGGGATGTGGGGGGGGGGCTTGTCCATCATATCAGATGGCACAGTTGGGCTTGGGCCCTTCAAAAACATCTGCATTTTTTTGCTGGACTTCTGACTTTCAACATTAGGTTTTGGTATACTGATTCCTCAGTATTCTAATATTCAGGGTTCTATAGTAGAATCTTGCAATTCCACATTTACTATTTGTACTGTAACATTTTGTATTTAGAATTCTGCCTGCAGAATGCTGTGTTTAGAATTCTGTGCATCAAGTTATTTGGAATACTATCTGCAGAACTCTATCAGTAAAATGTTTACAATTCTGTCAGTAAGATTCTGTGTATAGAATTCCATGTACAAAGCTCTTGTAGAATTCATTATTTAGAATTCTGTCTGTACAATGTTATTTGTGAAATCCTGTTATTAGAAATCTGTCACAAGAATACCATTCTTAGAATATTTATTTTGTAGTCTTCTGTATTTAAAATTTTGCTTGTAGAATTTTATCAGCAGAATTCTGTGCTTACAATTCTATCAGTAAAACTATGGGCCGGATTCACAAAACCTCTGTGTAAGAGTTAATATGTCTTACACGGAGGCTGCAGTCTAATGGTATGATGTCAGCATGCCATGCATATTCACGATGGCATGCTGAATCATAACCTAGGCTAACACGGTTCATGTAGGAAAGTAGAAGACGTGTCCGAATGCCAAGTTCTGCAAAGGGACACACCCCCAGAAGAGTCAGAGTCCTGAAAGTAAACACCCATGAGCGAGTCCGCGGAAATGTCAAGGAACACAACACCACATGCCCTCACAGACTATAAACCCAACTGTAATGTAAAATGTAAAAATAGCAGTTTCATTTTTTTTTTATAATTTCCAAAATGTTTGCCCGTAGTTGCGCTCATTTGCGCGGGTATGCCCTCCGCTCAGCCACAGTTAACAGACATTGAAAAGCATATAAGATCTAAATATGCAAATTAAGCCAAGTAGCAATAGCGTAGCGGTAGAGACGTTGGCCAAAGAGGAGGTAGTCACGGTTCGAGCCCCCACAACATCATTTTCCATTTTTATTTAAATAAACATGAAACAATCCCCTGACATATATATATATATATATATATATATATATATATATATATATATATATATATATAAACTATAAT
This sequence comes from Protopterus annectens, assembly GCF_019279795.1. Classification (NCBI taxonomy): domain Eukaryota; kingdom Metazoa; phylum Chordata; order Ceratodontiformes; family Protopteridae; genus Protopterus; species Protopterus annectens. Next base: position 1,355,372,217 of record NC_056731.1, read on the forward strand.
TTAAGTAAAATGTAATGAAATGGGCCATGTATTTTTGAAGAAATCCGACATAATAAAATATAAAAAAAGGATCATAATTGCCCATAGCTTAGCAAGGCTTTAGCAAGCTGAATATGGGTGCCAGTAGATGAGCAGCGCTTTAACAAGCTTAATATGAGTTCCCATAGGTGAGCAGCGCTTTAACAAGCTTAATATGAGTGCCCACAGGTGAGCAGTGGTTTAACAGGTTTAATATGAGTGCCCGGAGTTGAGCAGCACTTTAACATGCTTAAAATGAGTGCCCGTAGTTCAGCAGCGCTTCACCCAGCATAATATGAGTGCTCATAGCTAAATAACACGTTACCAAGTGTAAGCCGTTTGCGCGGAGCTGCGCAGCGCGCCAACCAGCTTACTGTCGGGCAACATTGGGCAAGCTGTATCAAAGCCGCCTTTACACAGACACACCCCCTAGCCTGTCTAGACAGTAGTAAAATAAAAAAAAGCAATGCCCAGGGTCGAACCTGGGATACTGTGCACCATAGTCAAAGTACTGAACCACTAAGCCATGACAGTTGTACTGAGAAATGCAGTATTAGCATATATATATGAATGAATGGAAATAGAAGCATGACAAAGCAGGTTTTTTTAAGCTAATAAATATCCAAAACGGCCAATCACAGATAAGTGCGGGAAAACCAGCATATATAAGCCCCATAGGCGGGAATACACAGCATAACTGATTGTGGTACCCATTTGCAGTCAGGATGGCAGGTACAGGAGAGGGAAGTCACTTTAGAACACAAAGGTGGGGTGTTGAGGAGTCAAAATATATGGTTTGGTTCCTAGTCTATGATCATGAAGTACAACTCATGCAGGGCCAGGTTCACTGGGGTGCGTACAAGGCAGAGGCGTGGAACCAGTTGGCACATGATCTCACCAGTGCCACAGGCATTCCGAGGACTGGTGAACAGGTCCGTCACCACCATGCGGACCTGAAGCGACGGAAGGAGGACCAACTGAACCGTTGGATCCAGGAGGCCCGCCAAATGCCCAACGCCCCACTACTGAGTAAGTATCCATGTAATTAAGTATGTAAGAAATGCTATCCTAGCCTATAGTATGGAGACATATGTTCCAATATTACTTCCTTTATATTACAGCTGCAGGTGTTCGTTCCGCGAATCAGCGAGCCTATGCTGATAGGCTGCTGAGGTTGCGCCACCAGGCAGGTTAGTAATTATTTAGCTGGTATTGTCATAGAATATAAGTGAGACAGATTGTAAAAGAGTTCAGTGTTGTAACCCACTAATAAAGGTCAAATAAGCCTAGAAGAAAGATTCTGCTAGTATTGTAAGATTAGATAAGTGATGCAGCCTGGAAAATAGTGTAATGCAATCCAGTAATAAAGATTAAACAAGTCTCAAATAGAGTTTCCACCTGTATTGTAATATCAGATAAGTGCTGCAGCCAGAAAATGAGTGGTAATCAATCAACAAAGGATAGGCAAGTGTCAAATACATCCTTGTAAATTCTGCCATATGAAATAAGTGAGTCAGCTAGAAAGGGTTGTTGTAAACCAGTAATAAATGTTAATAAAGCCTAGAATTAAGTACCAGTCTGAAATGTAAATATAAAATAATTGAGAGAGTGTGAGAAAGACAGTTTGAAGCTACCAAGAAAGCTGTAATAAGTCTGGAATAAAGGTATACTGCAGTCACTACATTATGAAGTGAATGAGACAGCCACAATCAAAGAGTGTAATGTGTTAAATAAAATACAGAACATGGACTGTGTCCGTCCCATACATTGGATATGTTGCTGTACCCTTGCATTATGGAAATAGTATGGTTGTATGAAATGCTGAACATCCACAGTTGTCTAGACCCATATAAATCAAATGTAGCAGGATGCTGTACCTGAACACAGCCATATATGAACATATATGAATAAAAATGGAATGTATATTAATGTAGCAGTAACATCCCCATCACCAACATTCCTAAGGTTACATACAGGAAACTGTACTAATACATGTAGGGGATATATATCTGCATCTACTAGGAATGTACAGTATAGGTAGTTTTAGTTGTTAATGTAAAATTTCTCCACATTACCCTATTTTCACAAATGATGCCATTCCACACCAAACCGGGTATGTGTATTCACAATTAATTCCCATGAACATTTGTCCTGTTGGTTCATACATATCTGCATGTACGTTGATGCATGTGCCCCGTTCACATATCCAAACCTGATGGCCTGTTGCCACCAATCAACCCTGCATGCTGTTGGAATGTGCACTGTTGTTCTAAATATGCATGTGTTATGCTTGCTGCTCAATGTTCGGAATTCATGGGTGTTTGGTTAATGGGAATACTGATGCATGCTGTTACAACTAATTTTGAATGGTGTTGTTTGTTACTAACCCAAAATGCCATAAAATACTACTAAACATAGGACAACAGGGAAGGCGGGTTCCAGCGGACCCACCTCTCCCACCTCAGCTGGCGAGTGCACCTGGCACCAGTGCCCAGGCCGGGACCTCCTCCTGCGGTGGCCCTGTGTCACCTTTGGGTGGAAGCGCTGCAGTGGATGGGGCTCGTCCCCCCTCTGCAAGCATGGCCGGAAGAAAGCCTCCACTCACCCTCCATAGGGTCCGGTCTGTGGTGCGTAGTGAGATCAGGCATTCTGTGACTGATCCCCTATGCCAGCTTGAGGTGAGGGTGGCACAACTCACGGGTGTGCCTGCCCATCCTATCCAGCCCCCAGCACAGCCCCTGCCTGGGCTGTGAAGGCGCAGTGGTAACTGCCTATGGGTGGGGATTTCAGTTCCACTGTTGCCATCTGTGGGCTCATGGGCTTGCGATATCCAAACATCCGTCCCCGTCATTTGTGTTTACCCCCCATGTGTCATACTCCGCCCCTGTATGCATCTTGTTTGTCTTGTCTGTTAACCTCCCCAACCTACCTCCCCAAATATACCTACTTCCTGTACCTCACATTCCACTCTCACCTGAAAAAAAAAAATAAAAAAGGGCAATCTGTTCCCACAAAAAAATTACGCCCCATACATAGGTGACAATTCGCACACATGTCCACTGGACATGTAAACTGATAATTCTAATTGGCAGTACAACATATTTTGTTGTCCTCACCCCTCTCTCAGGGGTGGAAGGTTTCAAATTTCACACCAAATTTCACACATATGCACAGCTGTTGCTGATAAAAAAATGGGCAGCTATGGGCCTTCCCTACATCCTTCCTGCACATCCCGAGTTTGTTTTCCTACTGTCCTACCCTCTTTGTGCCCCCTTTTTCACCACTTTCCTATCTCCCCATTTTCTTTTCTTTAAAAGAAATTAGCGTGGGTGTTAGCGGGAGTAAGCACTTTTAAGCAGTGGTCAGCGGGTGTGCGCTTGTGTGCGCTTAGCTAAGCGAGTGTGCGCATGTGTAAGCACCGCGCAAACCAGCGCAAACCCGCTTACAACTGCTTAAAAGTGCCTTAGTCACTCTGTATGACAAGGCCTGTAGTCTGCTCATCAACAAAATAAAATACCCCTGTCAGTCTTGAACCCCGGACCTTGGAAACACTAGTCTGCATGAATTACCACTGAGCCACGGCAGATGTACAAGAACTTGGTGCTGAAAGAAATATATCATGAAATACAAGGAGTGAATGTAAAGGGAATATAGGAAGGCTATTACACAAAGCTTGTTACCTGAATCCTTACTGGCAATTCTTGTGGAATTGCATTACATTAGTGTGATAAGAGAAACAGCCATGCTAGGAGGTAATAATGTTGCAGTATCACCTTACAAACCCCACACAGTATCAGAGCAGGATAAACACCGCCATATTTGAATAGGTATGAGGCCAGACTTCCCAACTGTGACTGATTTACAGGGATGTCCCTGATTTGCAAAAAAATGTTACCTGTGCCCCACTCACTCCCTGTGAAATGTACTAACAGTAGGCAGAAAGGTGGGGTATCCCACGTAATGGTGACTGTCAATAAGTTAAAGTAGACACTACTTGCATGTCAGAAATGGTGTAGTAATACATATGCTCAAAATACCCCATAGTCACAACTGCAGAATATCTGAAATATATCACATGTGTATCCCACTGATATGTACCTTTCCCTGAGGCTGGTCAAATATATACCTGAGAGTATCTGAGGCCTACAAGTGTCAGAAATACACAGGCATATCAGCCTGTCTGCTGTTACACACTCTGTGAATAGCTGTAGAATTACTCCCACAAGCACACCCTCATGTAGGAGTACAACACAGAAATATCAAAGGATGTAGCCATCTAACAAACTAATGACAATATAGCACTTTACAAGCACTGCATGTGCCTGATATTCATAATTGTCAGTACAAAATACAAGGCCCTAGTACTGCTCAGCAGCAAAATAAAATACCCTTGTAAGTGTCAAACCCCAGACCTTGGGCTCATCAGATTGCATGCAGTGCCACCAAGCCACAGAAAACATATAAGACATTACTGCTGAAAGAAATATATTATGCATTACAAGGAGTGAATGTAAATGGAAAATAGGAAAGCCATAGCAACACATTCCAGTAAAGACAAATATCAGGCCTTCAAGGAGTGAATGTAAAGGGAAAATAGTGAAGCCATAGCAACACATTGCAAGAACTACTGTTGTATACCAGTTAATCCACAACTCCCACAGGAAAGTACATACTCCCATGTAAACAGTGTTAGCATTAGCAGGTGTGAGTTAACATACACACTGAGAAGAGTGAAATGGAAAAAGCAACAGTCAGGTTTCAGTACAACATGCATTTCAGTGGCTACAACACAGCCTTAGATATGAGAGACATACCAACCTTCTGACTGACACAACAGTGTCCACAGCAAACCAGCATGGTCCCCACCTTGCAAAACTGAAAGGCCTACGCCTACCTAACCTAACATTTTATAGCAGTGTCCTGAAATCACAGTGAGAACTGCAATTACCACACAGCAGGCTGCATGCAATTAGCAAATGCTGGCCAGAAATTGGTGCAGAGGCCATCACATGCACATGTGCAGATACCTACAAAAGCAGCCTGTACTGCCAAAATAAAACAAAAAAGAAAAAGAAAAACCAAGCCAGCCAGCCAGCCATCCAGGCAGCCATCCAGCCAGCCATCCAGGCATCCAGGCAGCCAGCCATCCAGCCACCCAGGCAACCAGCCAGCCATCCAGGCAGCCAGCCATCCAGCCAGCCAGCCATCCAGCCAGCCATCCAGGCAGCCAGACAGCCATCCAGCCAGCAATCCAGGCATCCAGGCAGCCAGCCATCCAACCACCCAGGCAGCCAGCCAGCCATCCAGGCATCCAGGCAGCCATCCAGCCAGCCATCCAAGCATCCAGGCAGCCAGCCATCCAGCCACCCAGGTAGCCAGCCAGCCATCCAGGCAGCCATCCAGGCAGCCAGGCAGCCATCCAGGCAGCCAGCCAGCAATCCAGGCAGCCAGCCAGCCATCCAGCCATCCAGCCAGCCAGCAAACTAGCAAGCCAGCAATCCAAAAAAAAAGCTGTCAGAGACAAAGGTAATGTAAACTACATAATCTAATAATCTACATACTGTGAACCGTCCATATGTGTTAGCAGTCTGTATCTATATGTATATGAAGATGTGCATAGGGCAAGGGACATACTGCAACTGTTAGTGAAGGCTGGACATAATATATGTAGTTGAAGGTTGCTATGTGCACATATCAATGTAGGTTGTTGTGTGTGGCATTGAAAACAGCATGCAGTGCAGGTATATGTCATGTGGTGGTGAACTTCTGTGGGACTGAGCCAGTGAGGCCTGCTACAGCTATATGGCTTGAGGACAGCATAATGCATTATGCACAACAGTGTGCAATATCATTACAGAATAGTATGTCTCACAACTGTTGCAGAAGTGATATTCCCACCATGAAAGGTGGGCAGTCCATGTACCTACATGTGCATGTATATGTACAGCAATGGATGTTAAGAAGTGTGTGTGTACATATATATATATATATATATATATATATATATATATATATATATATACATACATACATATATATATATATATATATATATATAGATATATATATATATACACATATACATATATCTATATATCGATATACATATATATATATATATCGATATATCTACATATCTATATATATGTACATAGACAGAGAGGTCTGTATAGATACATAGAGATATATGGATAGATAGATAGAGAATATGTATATACATATAGATATAATAGACAAATACATATATAGAAATAAATTTAGATACATACATGTATACAGACAGATATGAATGTCTATAGATATGTGTATATATATCTATATATATATATATATATATATATATATATATATATATACGGTTATATATAGCGGTGTGTATATAGATATATATACATATATGTAGATATGTATATATATTTACATATATATATATATATATATATATATATATATATATATATATATAGATATGTATATATTGATATATATATTTATATGTACATCTATATATATATATATATATATATATATATATATATATATATATATATGTATAAATATATATAGATATATATATAAAGAGAGAGTGAGAGAGGGGGGCATGGGGGCAGATGTACTGCAACAGGTGCCTGCTGACCAAGGCATGGACAAAACACCAGTGTTGATACTGCAGTACCATACCCCATTCCAAAACATGTTACCCACTAACTACCACATAGGTGGTTGCCTGCATACCACTGGAGGTGTCAGAAGGGAACATGGGACACAGGTGGACAATAGCCTCCCCTTTGATATCCACAGTGGCACACTAGTCTTGAAATCCCTGTACATGGTACGTGTCATCACAAAAGGTGTGTCAGCTAGTGAAATGTAAGTCAGTGTATCCCTGTACACCTCACAATGTCCTATGCAGTATGTACCTCCCATGAGAACTACAGCAAATGGAAAGGCCACAGACATACCTAACAAAGACTGATAATGGCCACAAACACATTCCCTATGCAGACTGACTCACAAAACCACAGCTAGAGTGCCTTGCATACTGCCTACACAGAGGTTACCAGTGCTGGACATACAGAGTTATGTCACACCCATACCAGTTGGCCAACCACCATGGCAACATCTCACAATCCGTCCAGCCTACATGACCTAGGGCCCTAATCCCTGTCACCGCACTAAACAGCACATGCTGGAGGTACAGGTTTCTGTACACAAATATGCCATACCCTGGACTAAACCACCCAGCATTAACAAACAAGGCTCCTCATTAGTAGATGTCATACATACCCTGATGAATGTCATGGAGATAGGTAATATGCCCTGTGAGTCACCTGTGTGTAACCGTTTCACAGGAGCAAGTAAAATCACAGTACATGTGTACCAAAGGGCAGGGTAGCATATGGCTAGGCTGCCCTAGGCCCAGGGCCAATAGCATAGTACCTACCTATGACACAATGCACACACACATGTACTCAGTGCAATACCAGCTATGTGACATTGAATGAGTGTGACACTGACTGTGTGCAAGGTCTGTAAAGGTGTGATAGCTTAGCGTGAGTTTGTATCTGTCATGGTAGTTGGTGTCCTTGGTGTGAGGCCAGAGAAAGATGTGTCAGTTATTGGGATGCAAACATAGTAAATTGGCATATGTTGTGCCGTAGTTCCCTGTGTACGACTGCGGTGTCCCATCATAGGCAGAAGCAATACATGTATGCTTAGTAAGTGGTACTGCTGTTGAATCCAGCTCACATATGAACTGTTGTACTACCTGATGTTGTAGGCCTAAACACTACAGTATGATGTATGTTCACATTCTCTGGTAACACTGTTTGGTGTGTTACCTGTAGTCTGCACAGATTACATACCTCATGCATAGGTATTTGTAAGTAGGGGCACACAGTACTATAAGGTACACAGTTAATGCTCATCTGTGTCGTCATACATTTGTGTGTTGTATGTATGTGTAATGTGTGTGTAATGATGCCTGTACCATGGCTGCAATCACATGTGTGTTACAGGGTATGTGTGTGTACCTGGCAGCATGTATACTCTGTGACAGCAGTATGCTGGCTTTAGTAACAACTGTGCACGTATGTCAGGTAGGGGTATGGCATCAAAGACTAGGGTGGATTACCATTGAAACTGTACATGTGTATTGCATTCATTGCATGGGACGACAATATTCTTCATCCATTAGCTTGATACATACCCCAGTGTGAGGTTGTGCATTGTATCCCAAACAGTGTGCCGAGTGCTGGTGTATACTAGTTTGTTGTATGGAGTGTGGCAGGCACTGTCAGACAGTTGTGGGCTGAGCACTGATATGTGGTATCGAACATGTGTATCCCCTGATAGACAGACAGATGCTATACATGGCAGTGAAGTGATATTAGTACATTTGAATATTAAGTGTGCCACATGACTTGCTCACATATTTTTCTTTTCCTTCTTTCCAGGGTGATGGTATATCAGAGAAACCCACCTTATAGAGTAGCAGAGGATCAGGAGATCCACCAGAGCCTGGTGCAGAATTACTGTGTGCTGTTTTCCAGGACCAGCCAGAACCAGCATGAGAGGGCTGCACTGTGGCAAGAACTTGTCCGTTGGGTAAATGACATAGGCATGCATAACCGGACATATGAGCAGGTACGCCATCACTGCAGTGATTTAATTAGACATGTCCGGCAGCGTGTGTCTGATATCCACAGATAACAGCTTGCCACAGGTGGTGGGGTACCTATCCACCCTCCCTCACCAGTGTGGAGGAACACCTCCTAACTGTTGTGGCTCCAGACCAACAACAAGAACATCCACAAACATGTGTCATCATGGAGGCCGGAGCCACCCAGCATGTTGAAATGGAGTGTGCAGGTAACATCCCATATCTGTAGTTGACTGTTCTCTGTACTGGTAGTCTATGCATGTGTGAGATGTGTACTGTTTGTGTAGCTGTTAACCTGCCCATTCTTCTGCAAGATTGATATTCTGAGCATAATCTGTACACCTGTGAAAGCCACCTGTTGTACTACTGTACTTTATCATACTCACAGTATCAAAGGCACAGTTGTGGCCACTGGCAATCACTCTCATATGTTTGCTGGTCCCTCTGGAGTGACAGCAAGGCAGCCAATCCATGCTGGTGAGTGTGTAATAACAATACTATTGCTAATGACGTGCAGGTCATATGGAGGTGTAGTGTGTGCACATGTAACACACCTACACATAATGCATGCTGTGCATGTTTGCTGTGAGACTATGCATATCCCATTATTCTCAGTAGCTGCCTCACTCACATGCAATACACAGAGCATGACACACATGTGTGACAACACAGTACTGGACATTGTATAGGCATACCAGATACACATGTACACAACACACACATGTTTGGCATACACACTACACCTTAGCCTGCTACACATGTCCAATTATGACATCTGCTGTATGGCCATCCTTCAGCATCCCACTTATCTACGCAGCACACATAATATACCTGAGGGATAGAGGCCTATCATGTCTTTGTGCAACAGTCTGGAACAAATAATACATTCATGTTAGGCAATGCTCAATATTGGCCACCTTACACACCCATGTAACAAGTGGCTGTGTAATTGTGGATGTAGTACATTTCTCCCCGGGCCTCCACTGAAAACAGGCTCTGTGGAACCTAGTCGGACATTCCCGGTCAACAAATGTTAAATAAAAAAAATAAAATAAAAAATAGTCATGTTACTGCACTTCAGGTACAGCATGCTAGCTGCCTGTCTGGCACACATTATTATTGTTGACTGACCAGAAGAAGCATGTTGATCATGGCTCACGTTACTACACCACATCCAGTTCCACTGACCACAAAAGTACACATAGCTGTTATTGTGTAGCACCGTCATGTGTTTTTTTTTGTGTGTGTGTGTGTGTGTGTGTGTGTGTGTGTGTGTGTGTGTGTGTGTGTGTGTGTGTGTGTGTGTGCAAATATATACACCCACAGCTTGTAACACTTGCACAACATTGTTATGTCCTTGTACACATTGTGTCCCAGGGTAAAGACAATCACTGAACAACTACACACAAGCATCAAGTACATGTATACTGTTATTAACAAGGGCTGTCTACACTTGCACTGCATGTTCCTGTGCAAAACATAACCTACATGCTGACACGTGTGCAGTGATGTTTTTCCTTGTGAAATGGTCACCCACCCTAAAACAGTATTGTGTATGTGTTGGATTGCAGGTGTGTCTGTGTTTGTATCTGCTGTACTGAGGAGTGTGCCTGTGTGCTTGTGTGCCTGTGTGCATGTGTGCATGTGCGCCTGTGTGCATGTGCACCTGTGTGCATGTGTGCATGTGCGCCTGTGTGCATGTGCGCCTGTGTGCATGTGCGCCTGTGTGCATGTGCACATGTGTGCATGTGCACCTGTGTGCATGTGCGCCTGTGTGCATGTGTGCATGTGTGCATGTGTGCATGTGTGCATGTGCACCTGTGTGCATGTGCGCCTGTGTGCATATGGTCATGTGCGCATGTGTGCATGCGTGCATGTGTGCATGTGCGCCTGTGTGCATGTGTGCCTGTATGCTAATATCCTGTACACATTTGTAAACTGTGTTTCCTATCTTCCTCTCACAGGTTCTGATGTTGCTCTGGTGGAGTGCAGCAGGGAACCTGAAGCCACTGCTGAGGATAGTGCTAATGATGATACATGTGTAATGGCACAGGGAGGTGTGACAGGGTCTGTCGTTGGATATCCAATTGACAGTACACAGCAGTCAACCCCATCAATGCGCACAGTCATCCTGCCGATGCATCCATTGTCACCAATGTCCTTAGCTGAGGGACAGCATACAGTGGGCATTGACCAGGGTAGTGTGGTATCATTGGCACATGCATCCCCTTACAGCAGCCATGGCCAGATTCCTGACATGGTACCACACAGGCAGATGTCCAGGGGTTCTCGTGGGAGCATCCATGGTCGTACTGCCCCTGTCAGATGTGCCCACAGAGGTCTATCAACCTCAGCTATGTTCCGGGCTGTAATGCAGGCACAGGCACATATGGAACGGTACATCAGACAGGGTCTGAGGGAGCTTAGAGCGCATCGCACTGCTATGAATGACACTATGCGTGACGTTGTGTCTGCCATCCGTAACATCAGCGAGGTCATTGATAGACATTGGGGGGACATATTAGATCTGTTCCATAACTACATGTCCAGAAGCCAGGACAGTGCAGGATGGTTGAGGCATCAACGTGGACATCTGCCAGCAACATTATCAGCTGCCAGTCATCACGGACGACAACAAACCCGCAGCCACTCCCATAGTGCCAGTACCAGCCCCAGCAATGCTGGGTCTCTGCTGTCATTAGACCATCCTAGAAGACCATGTGCATGTGGCTCTGGACAGTCCCAGCAGGGACATGTGTCCAGTCAACAACCCACTGCTTCTGATGACAGTACCCAGTCTGGTTTAGTACCTGATACTGTCAGTAGCACCCCTGCCAGGCACAGGTACCGTGTCTGTGGCCAGAGACAGTGACCTGTATGACCTGGCAGGTACATTCTGTGGCTGTCCACAAACACCCGTATATGTCAGCCACATGGTGGAACTGTGTGCATGCATACACACACACACACATAATGCTAACCCCTAGGGCTAACACATACACACACACATCACAGCAACGTTGCCCCATCTTGTACTGTTGTCCCTCACTAACACACACACACACATACATGTCGATTGGATGTGTCAATGGCAGACTCTGGCAAACCAAGTACACACCCTGTGCATATGATGAAACTGTGCCACCTCCTGCCATCTGTAACATTGATGCTGGAACAGGATAGCATGGTACTGATGCACAGGGTGACTACATAGCACTGTAGTAATATTATCATGTTGTTAACAGTACAGTGTAATGATATTGTTGTGGGTATATTCGAGCATGCATGATGCATTAACTATGTTTGTCATTGCAGTTTTGTATACACCAGTGCTAATTCCCAAAGTGTACTGTCTGCACATGTTCCACATGGCTGTTGTGTGTACCTGTGCCTGCATGTGTTGGGGTGTGGACAGTACATGTGTGATGTTTGCATCACCGATTTGCAGGTGTACATTTGTGAACATGGTCAGCATGGAACATGACATGGTTTGACAGTATGCTGTGGGTGATATGGTTTCCACATGCCAATGGTCTGCATTCTGGTAGTATACACAGCTTACATAGCCTGACATTCAGTGGTCATTACATGGTGTCTCCTCAACTGATACACAGACGTAGGAACCTGGTGTCAGTGATATCCCTGCAGTACTACATTATACCAGTAGCCATTGTTACTGACCCCCACACATCCCTGGGAACAATACCCTTTGGCATATAGCAGTCTCCTGTACATGCCAACACACTATGGATATGTCCATCCATGACTTCAAATACATACAGTGGCCTACAATTCATTCTACACATGACACACCTAACCACCGCAAGGGTATCATACGGACAGAGACCTGTTGTCCAAGCCATGGTATATTGCTGTAACGCTACTGTGGCATTGTCATCGGCATGTAGTTAACATAGTATTCCAACAGTACCATGTAGGTGGTAGCACCCATCATGTAGAATGGGTAATGGTGTGTACATGTGGACAGGTGTTATCTTGTCTATCCTGTGATATTCATATTTCCAAAGGTATTCTGCAGTCCCTCTGTGTATCACCTAAGCAAGAAGGTGTCTGTATGCATATCGGCAACAATTGCCATACACCTACACTGGATGGCCATCACTCATAGACTTTGCTGTGTTTTAACATGTCTGACATATACTGCAGACATGAACCATCACCCACATTAATCTATCAAAGTTTTCATGGGTGTGTGTCACATAGTTGGCCTAGGACACAGATCACTGCAGTAGCTTGCATTGTCACCAACATACCTGTATGGCCTAAGTTCTGGTAAGCTGCGGCACATGGCGGCAAAGGTAACAACTGTATTCATATGGGGCAGGCTTCACACATAGGAACTATTATAGGTCACAGGTACATATCTGTATGTGGCAAACATATACCTGATGTGTGCATGGCAATTACTGTTATAATATGTCATACAATAATGAAAGTAAAACACACAACACATTCACAAATGCACACATGGCATTTGTAGGATTCAAACCCCTACCTAACTAGGTTATGGCACTTGAGAGAGATGCATTAGCACAGCATGCTATTCGCATTACTGGATGGTTTCCCTTCTCCTGCTGTATTTATAGGGTACTGACATCATCAGTGTTTCCAAAGAAGAATGTGCATCTTTCAGTGTGTTATCCCAGTCTTCAAAATGGCCATTCCTTTCACAAAGAATTGCAGATATATACTGGATGATTTCCCTTCTCCTGCTGTATTTATAGGATGCTGACATCATCAATGTTTCCAAAGAGGAATGTACATCTTTTAGTGTGTTATCCCAGTCTTCAAAATGGCCATTCCTTTCACAAAGAATTGCAGATAGACGCACACCCCTACCCCCCCCCGGATGATTTCCCTTCTCCTGCTGTATTTATAGGGTGCTGACATCATTAGTGTTTCCAAAGAAGAATGTACATCTTTTAGTGTGTTATCCCAGTCTTCAAAATGGCCATTCCTTTCACAAAGAATTGCAGATAGACACATACCCCTGCCCCCCCGAATGATTTCCCTTCTCCTGCTGTATTTATAGGGTGCTGACATCATCAGTGTTTCCAAAGAAGAATGTACATCTTTTAGTGTGTTATCCCAGTCTTCAAAATGGCCATTCCTTTAACAAAGGCTTGCTGCCATACACACAGCATTTGCAGGATTCAAACCCCCTACCTAACTATGTTATGATACTTGAGACAGACACATTAGCACAGCATGCTATTTGCATTATTAGATGATTTCGCTTCTCCTGCTGTATTTATAGGGTGCTGACATCATCAGTCTTTCCAAAGAAGAATGTACATCTTTAACTATCCCTCAGTATGGGGGATAACAATATCTGTGCATTCACAGAAACCTAGTTCAGGGTCACATATGAACACTGGCACTGCCAGGTTATGTTCTATACCATGCTTCGTGACCACAGGACTTGTGACACAGAACACAAGTAGGGGGTGTATCCATATACATCACAGATACACACACCTCTGTGTTGGTCCCACTGCACTAAGCATGACAGGCCATACATATACACCTACCATTGTGCAAAACTGCCTTTTGGTTTGGTGTGTAGTTCAGACCACCCACCCATACCCAGTAACCACACTTGGCTTTCCTGGGAACAGTGTCGGATATGAAGGTCTTCACACACACCATTATAGTGGTTGACTTCAGGTACACAAATATTGACTGGGGATACTACCCAAGCCCTCAACATCACCCTACAGCCACTACAATTTGTGAATCCATGTGCTATGGCACAACCAGTCACCACACCCACTAGGGGGAATACATATTGGACCTGATCATCACCAACATGGGGACTCTATGTTCCACACCAGAGGTAGAACTGTCATTGTTAAGATCAGACCATGATCAACTTTCCCTGGACATCCATATCCCGTCCCCACCCCCAGCCAAGGAAATCACTGTAAAGAATTTCTCAAAAGCAGACTTTGCACTTGTGAAGACTGGGGTGGAATACTTCAGAGGCCCGTGCTGGAGGTTAATACAGACCAATCTGCAGAATTCTTTACAAACACATTGTATGAGCAGCTGCAGGTATGCATTGATCATGCTATCCCACATAAAACCATGACTCCTCCAAAACAGGAGACCTGTCTGGTTGAACCCAGCCATATATAAGCTGTACAACAGAAGGAGGAAGCTACTACATAACAGAGCAATATCCCACAGACCCAGATAGATCATAACCTCTCCTTTGCTAATCACATTGACAGAGAGTCATTGCTAAGAACTTTGTATAGCCCTCCTTCTCACATGGGTGTTTGCATGTAGATAATGTTAGGTAATTGTGGCCCTCTACTACTCACTCATCAGGACCATGTTTGACTACAATGCCCCTTTTGGGGTGTTCCTTACCCAACACCTGTGGCAACTACAGTGAACACAACAGTACCTCCCCAAGAGAATCATGGGCTACACACAGATGTCCTATGCAGCTCAGCTAAAGGATCTCTAGCTCTACTCAGTTGCTTAATACCTACTCAGAGGTAATCTATGCCTGACGTACACAGCCATTTCATACCCAGAAGTAATGGACATGCTCCACCTCATAACATCCAAGCCCCTTACAGCTACACACTCCAGGGACATAAACCTCAGCACAAACATAAATAGGACATGCTGCAGGGACAGATTCATTACTCACAGGCTCCCCTCACTCTGGAATTGAATCCCAATTAAAGTTAGACATAGCCCCTCACCAACCCTTTTCCAGCAAAATACAGCCGCATGGATGGGAAATTGCAAATTCACCCTTGGGATCTCCACTGTGTCCCTGCTTGACAGAGGCACAGCTAAGTAGCCTTAAAGGGTGCCTTCTGTGACCTACTTTACAGAGGCACAGTAGGCTACTCTACTGGGGAGGCAGACGCCAAATACACTCTGCCTAGGCTTATGAATTCCCCAGGGCAGACAGCCTAGTATTCACCTCAGCACCTATGTTTATGTTTGGGATGCACAATATTTGTTGCTGCTACTGTTTGGAGGTCTTTATTGCCGTAGCTTTCACAGTTTCTGTGAACAACGTGTGTATCTGCGTAACATGTGTGATCATGACAGGGTTCCGGTATATTAATATATGTGTCTGTTGTCATTTAACTGTGTGCACAGGGTGGATTGCAGGATCGTGGGAGGTTCCTGGCTTAACACATACAGCTGCCAGATATGTGTGACTGACTGCTATACTCAGACATGGCCTAAGTGTGTGAGCATGCCCAGTTCAGGCTTTCCATGGTTTGTTGCCTGACATGTGTCTCATTTATCCAAGTGTGTGAGCATGCCCAGTGTGACCTTTCCATATGTTGTGATCTGAAGTCCACTACATTTGTGGTTGTGTGTGAACATGGCCAATATTGACATTAATACTGTGTGTATTGGAAGTCATGTTGTGTTCTTACTGCCAGACTCCTTTGTGTCATAACTCAACAGGGATTATGCTGTGCTTGCAGGGTTTCCATGGGATAGTTTGCAAAGACTTGGCAACATTCTCTCTTACTGGCTGAATACTGCAATGCTGTCATGGGGTAGTGGTTCAATACTTTCACTATGGTACACAGTATCATGGGTTTGAGTCCCATCACTGCTGTAAATGCTCATACTGAGCAGACCAGATTAAATAAGGACCAGTTGGGCAACTATGAGCATGTTGCATTTTGTTCAGCTATGGCCTACTTAAACCAGGCTTGTCCGACATTGCTGTGTATTCACCAACTTGGGTGGACATTGGCAAACATTACTCCACAGTGACCACAGTTGTACTACTTGGTGTGTGTGATTCTGTTCATAGGTTTATACTAGGCTATCTGCCCTAGGGAATTTATAATCCTAGCCAGAGTGTGTTTGGCTTTCAACACACATTGTAAGTGGAGTTTGCCATTACATTTTTTCTTGGTTAGTATACTGTGCCTCTGGCTAACAGTGACATAGAAGTGATACCCAGGGTAAACCTACAATCTCCCATCCACTCATCAGGATTCCTCTTGAAGAGAGTCAATGAGGGACTCTGGCTAACCTGGAGTGGGAGTTTACTCAAGAGTGGAGGGAGCCTCTGGGTTATGGATCTGTCACTCCAGCATGTCCTATTTATTTCAGTCCTGAGGTTCAGGTCTCTTGAGCGCATAGCTTGATGGGATTCTGATTTTCCAAGGTGTGGCATGTCCATTGATTCCAGGTTGGACATGGCTTTATACATCTGGCACAGATCGCCTCTGGGCAGGCCATATGCCACTGAGTGGAGCTGCAGTTTCTTTAACCGGGCAGTGAATGGCATGTGTTTGAGCCCTTTGATCCTTCCTGGTGAGGTACTTTTGTGGTCTTTCCAGCTGCTGCAGGTGTCTGAAAAGGTACATTCCACAAGGGGCATTGTACTCAATTATGGGCCTGATGAGGGATGAGTTAAGAGGCACAATGACCTCCACTGATGTAGATGTGATTACCTTCATGATTAGGTGGGCTTTATGAAATGTTTCTCTGAACACTTTGGCCACATGGTTGTCAATTGTGAGATTGCTTTCGACTTGGGTCCCCAGGTCCCTTATCACTTCTTCCATACTTAATGGGTTACCACATATGTAGTAATTTGTGGGCACTTAGTTTTTGACAAAGGGGAGGACTATACACTGTTTTGTGTTAAGCTTGAGGACTGTTTCTATGAGGCCCTTTTGTAGGATGCTTGTGTCAGTTGAAGGGTCGATTATGGCGCCCAGTTTGCAGTCATCTACAAACTTGTTCACCAACAGTCCTTCTGTGTTGGCCTGTACCTCTGAGAAATATATACCAAACAAGGGAGGTCCCAGGACTGAGCCTTGTGGGATGCCACTTGTAGCTGGTTTGTGGTCTGACATGGCTCCAGCATTTCAGACCATGTGGGTTCTGTCCTTGAGCCAGTTTGCAACCCATCTAGTGACATAGGTGTTTCTATTGAAGCTGGTGATCTTATCTATGATGACCAAGTGAGGTACTGTATGGAAGGCTTTTGCAAGGTCCAGGTAGGCTGTGTGGACCACCATCCCCTCGTCAATGGCCTTAGTGACTGTTTCAAATGACTCAACCAAGTTTAAGAGGCAGGATCTGCCCTTAACAAAGCCAAAATGGGTAGGATCCAGTGTCTGTGTGTCCCCAATATGTTTATTTCTGACGTCCATGATGATCCTTTCCATAGCTTTGCAGACCAAGCTAGTCAGGCTTCTGGGGTGATTGTTTGCAGTATCCGTTGAGGCACCACCTTTGTGGAGAGAGTCCACTGCTGCTGTACACTGCTCTTTGGGTACATATCGTGTGTTAAGGCTGACATTGAACAGTGGTTTTATGTGTGTGTTCAATTCTTCTTGGGGTTCATGTTGGACACAGCCCAGGACACTGTCTGGTCCCATTGATGCTGTGTGTTTTGCTTTGGAGAGGCTGGCTGTTACCTGAGCATCTGTGATGTCAGGGGGCCAGCACTCTGCTGGGATAGATATTTGCCCTTTTGGTGGGAAGGGGGGGGGACATTTGCACTGAACCTGTCAGCTTGGATGTTGGCAATGTCTGTGGGTTTGTTGTATTGTTTGTCATTTTGGACTAATTCTGAACATATCTGGGGATTCCCACACAGGTTCCTACAATAAGTAAAGAGTGCCTTGTGATTATCCTTGGTGTCCTGTATGATTTTTATCTCACAGATGGCCTTAGACAATTTTATGTGTGAACATTGTTTTTCAATAATACTGGTCAGAGATGGCTTCCCTTTTTGTGATTTGGATCTATCATATAGTAGCTTCCTCCTTGTATTGTATGGTTTGTTTATGGCTGGGGTCCACCAAACAGGATGCCTGCCTTTGGAGGACTGGGTCTTGGTTTTATTTGGGATTGCATGATCCATGCATTCCTGATGGTGTTCATAGAATGCTTTTATAAAGAGTTATGAGGTCTGGGCCATATTTTCCACAGACACAGGGGCTGTGAAGGATTCCACCTCAGTTTTGAGGTGTGTGACATCTGCTTTAGTGAACATTTTTCACTGTGGTTTTCTGGCCATGGGCTGGGGTGGGGATGTGAATATCCAGTGAGATTACTATCTGATGTGATTGTACCAGTGAGGGATACACTTCTGGTCTTGGGCATAGAGTCCCCATGTTGGTGATGATCAGGTCCAGTATGTTTTCCTCTCTTGTGGGAGTGGTAGCAAGTTGTTCCATAGCATTTTGGTTTATAAATTCTGTGAACCTTTGGCCTAGGGTGTTGGAGCTAGGGTAATGCTCCCAGTGTATGTTTGGGTAGTTGAAGCCGCCCAATATAATGGTGTTTGGGGAGATCTTCATATTTTCATGTGTTCTCCAGTCGGTCAATTGTGGTTCCTGGGTTTAGGAGGGTGGTCTGCAGCAGGCTATGAACTGGAAGGCGGTTTTACCCACTGTTGGTTACACATGGGTAGTCTCTGATGCTTCATGCTGTGCCACCAACCTGGGGGTGTGGGTATCTTTGACAAATGTTGATACTCACCCTCCTTTTGTAGTTTGGTCCATGTTTTGCAGCTGTAAAGCATGGTATGAGGTGTACCTGTGAATGCTAGGGTGCTCTTGGGAGCCTTGAACCAGGTTTCTGTTACTGCACAGATATCAACATTCTCCATGCTGAGGAGTGTTTGGAGTGCGTGCATCTTGCAGTTTAGACTTCTGGCATTGAGTAGCATTACTTATACTTTCTTATCCCTTGTGATACCTATGGAGGTGGGTTTGTCTTTTGAGCCTTACCTAGAAAAGGCACTATGGGGGTGACAAGAGCCTTTGGCAATATCCAATAGGCCACAGGTGATAGGTGAAATCCATCCCTAGCAAAGCATCATGTCTTGTCGAGCATCTCATCCCAGGCTGACAGGCATTGAATCCCCTTTCACTGACACCAATACTTAAGCCAATTGTTGTAATTGATCATCTTGTCTTCATATTGTGGCCTCATGTTTGGTGAGAGTAGGATGCTACTGAAGGTCATCAAGTTTGCATATACGACATGGTGGTAAATGCTGTTTAGCACTACCTTACATTGCTTAACACATGGCAATCATGCCTCAGGTGGTGCTGCAGGGCTGCCTATGTTGGATGCGCATACTGCACTCCCTATATATGTTTGGAAAAAGGTAGTGTCAAGTTAGGCATCCCTTTTACTATATGTGCGAGTCAGAGAGAGGTATCATTTCCAAGGTTCCTACTGAGCCAGTGTATGTGCTATGCGTTGCCTCTTTGCCAAGGCCAAGGCATACTTGGCATGCCTCCTTCTGCCTACTGGGGCAGGCTCAGGTTGTTCCTCCTCCGAGTCACGCTCTGCCTGTGATGGCCTTGGCACTGGTGGGGGGCTGTTTGGCCCAGGCCTATGCTGGTCCTGTTGCAGCTGTTTTCGCAGGATCATATTATGTAGCATAGTACATACCATGACAATTTGGGTACATGTAGTTGGTGAGTATTGCAAGCCTCCACCAGATGTGTCCAGGCACAGGAACCGTGACTTGAGCAACCCAAACACACGCTCGATTACATTTCGTGTTTGTGCATGTGCCTCATTATGGCATTCTTGTTCAGGTGTGTGTGCGTTTCTGATGGGTGTCATCAGCCATGGCTCCAGTGCAGGGCCAGCATCCCCCACTAAGTGACCATGTGGGATGTCCCCAATGGCAAATGTCTGGTACAGCTGTGTCAGATGCCAGATATGGGAATCATGGTAGCTTCCAGGGCAGCCAGCACACACATTCATTATTATGCCCTGGGCATCACACACGACCTGGCAGTTGATGGAGGGGAAGCCCTTGCAGTTAATGTAGGCCCTACCCCGCTCACCGGCTGGTGCTTCAATGTGTATATGCATGCAGTCTATTGCAGCCACTACCGCAGGGTATTCTGCTATTTGCTGGAAGAGACGCATATTGCAGGCCAATACCTCACGGGAATTGGGGAAATATACATGATCACCGATATGTGCTGACATGGCAGCCAGGAACTGGTGCAGTACCCTGGATGCTGATGCCTGTGATATCCCCATCATATCACCAGTTGATCTCTGAAAGGTACCTGTTGCTAGTATTCTTAGGCCAACACATACCTTGGTTTCCACTGGGATGGGTTCCCCTCTGTTGGTTCTGTGTGTGAGGTGTGGCCTGCACAGCTCCACAATTTGCTGCAGGAGGTCTCTGTCCACTCTATAGCGCTCCACTATCTCCAGCTCATGTAACCCCTGGTAGGTGACCCTGGGCCTGTACACTCTTCTCTGTCTCCTCACTGTGGGTTGTCCGGCAGCATTTGCATTGTCACCACCCTCAGCATGTTGCATATGTTGTCTTATAACAGCAATGGCAGCCCCTAACATTTTTTGTCTGAGTGAAGCTTTTTCAGTTTTCACTTCTAGTAGCATACTCCAGTGTTTCAGTGTCTCTTGTGAGAAACAAACTGCACTGTTGTTTGCAGAGTTTTAAGTGCTGGGCTGGGCTAGGCTAGTGTTCTGCCTGTGTTATTGCCTGATTCAGATTGTTTTCACCAGCTAGCTCTGCTAGTATCACCTGGTAGCTTCCTGCTATTTGTTGTGCTTCCTTTTTCCTTTCTGTTTCCTCAGGGGGAGCAACACGCATACAAGCACAAACACGCTCACAGCAGCTCACACACACGCATACATGCTTAGACGGACTAAAACTTGCTTATTTAGGCTAAAACACGCGCACACCAGCGCAAACAAGTTTACAGGTCTTCCAACAGCCTTATACATGCTTACTCCGGCTTAAACGTGCGCACTCATGCTTCCACGCGTGCACTCTGTCTTACTCAAGTTTACAGGCGCGCACACGCGCGCATACCCCCTCAGCAAGAAACTTTGATGTTATCCACAGTATACACCTTCCATTTCTTGGCTTTCCCTGGCCTACCTGTTGACACACCACTTTCCATGATATCTAACTGACACCTAACAGATGCCACTGTCCTCTAATGAGCTGCACTACTTTCATACATACCCCCCTTGTGATGTCACCTATCTCCTACTCTGTTCCTCCCCATATCCTACTCCTACACTCCACTGACTGTGCTCATTTTCTATGTAAAAGTGCGATTCACTATCCTAGCACTCATTTACATAGGATTGCCTACTAATGCTTGGTTACATGTCTTAGACTGGGCTTCTCCCCTTAGCAACCCCTACTCAGTGGCCATGTTGTCTTCAGCCTGCTATTCCCTTACATTGAAATTTGACAATTTTCATAAATTCCATGTTTGTGGCTTTTATACCTTATTTTATGATTTTTATAGCGCACCCCGTTTGCGCGGCTCTGCGCTATGCTTAAACATCAGAAATCGTCGAAAAAAAAATATTTTTATTTTAATTTTGCATCAGGGAAACTTTCCAATGGCCATATATTTGGCCATTGGCATGCTTCCACAACCATATGCAACCTTTATTTGGAGCTGACAAGGCTCCATTGTGCTATTTGCAGAACGGTACTCAGTTGTCAACTGAGTACATTTCTGCAACTAACACGTCTCCTACTCGGACAGGTTTCTGCTTCCTGGATCACAAATTTAACTCATTTGCATGCCTTTCGGCTGCAAGTGAGGTAATTTGCATATCACAGCCCTCTCCGTGTAGGAGATGTGTTAGGAGCTCTCTTACATGCCCCTACAGGCTGTTCGTGGATCGCTCGTCGGACATGATGGCTGCATGGGGTCTTACTCTACTCGTAGACTCTGTGCAAGCCATCGTGAATCCGGCCCTTTGTTTAGAAATCTCTCTGTAGAAAGCTGTTTCCTGTGGTCTAGTGGTTCAATAGTCCAGGGTTTGATTCCCTCTGCCTTCATTGCCTAACTGTGTGAGTCAGAGCAAGTTACTTAACTAGATAGTGCTCACAGGCTGAGTCTGGGAAAGGTCCATTGAGTACAGTGTTTAATCTTGGTAAATAAATATAAACAAAATAAAATAAAATAAATTGTGTGCTTCAAATTCAGTACTTAGAATTATATACATGGAATTATATCCACAGAACCCAAACTGTAGAATATTGTATATATAATTCTATCTATAGTATTCTTTATTTCTAGAATTCTGTTCATTGATTTTTTTGTTTTTGTTTTAATAATTCTAGTTGTAGAACACCCTGGGCCTGATTCCAAAAGACCTGCTGTCAGTGTCAGTGACTATTTACACTGACAACAGGCTGAGTCCAGGTCTTTAAGAATCAGGCCCCTGGAGTAAGACTGTTTACAGATAGGCTTTATGCCAAACTAAGTAACTTATACTGAAAACAAATCTTTCAGAATCATGGCAGACTTACACTGAGAGCAACACTTTTGGAATATGGACCTTTATTAATAAATGTTCTTCCATATCACTGTTACAGTATTCCTAACAGAAGGGATCTCCTGATAAGGACAGTACAACATCTGGCCAGTATGCCAAAGCCTTTAGTATTTACAGGTGCCATACATCACATGTATGCTCCCCATGTTAGGATTAGGGCATAAAGGTGATGCATAAATGCGCACATTCAAAACTTTTTTGCCACAGTCCAAACACCATCACTGAACATCAGCCTGAATGACTTTCTTCTGTGCTGGTTGCCAAGACATTTTTAAGATAAGTGCCTCATTGGGGTTTATCATTATCTTTCTTTTTTATTTAGTGTTGACTTCATGTCATCCAGAAAGGGAAAATGTCAGTGTGGGAGTTAAATTCCCCATAAAGACTGTCACGACCAGTGTCTCTTCTATTTGCGTGCTTCCCACAACCATAGAAAGAGTTCTATCTGCCAAGACCCTACATAGTCATCTTTCCTCTTCATCTATTTACCTTGAAAACCAACTTCTTAAGCTGTTGGATCAGGGTGCTATGGTAGTGTCCTCCCATCCCGTGGGTCAGCCGTAGGCCAAGAAAAAAAGACAAAAAACTTTAACTCTGATATTGCTGTTGTCCAGCCCCCCTGATGTCTCGCTTGAGAATAGTGAAAGCCCAGAGGATTGTCTGGTAGTTGCTTCAGATTCCTCTGCCACAACCCTGTTGGAGGTCAGCATGGATCTTGCACATCCTCTGAAGCTTTACAAATGTCTGCTGCAGATGTTGAGGGGAAATCAAGTATGATTATATCTGAGGGATTAAGGTGGATTCCACAAATCTTAGTGAGGGACGAGATCCCTACTATGCCTGTTGAGGTTCTCCAAGGTCTGACCCTTTCAAAGTGTTTCATGCAAACATCCTGCAAACAAAACAGAAAACCAAACATATTTCCCCTGTAGTTAAGGATCCCATATGAGAACGTCAGATTGTTTAATGCTTTTGTGGCTTTAACACCTCCTCAAGGGGTGTCTGTGTCTGCCCTTCCCTGGTCTTCCACTCTTCTTAAAAGACCTAGTGAGCTGGATTCCTCTGATGGGGATCAGGATTCGGGGAAAGAATCTTTAGCCTAGTCTTCCCAAATGCCTTTCCCCCTTGGACTATGTTTCTGAGGAAGAGGATTCCATTAGTCCAGATTCCTCTTTTGAGGATGCTTTAGGGACAATGTTACCCATATGATGGAATTCTTTAAGTGGGATTGCTCTCAAGTTTCTGATATCCAGAAAAGGTATTGTGAGCTCCTTCAGATGGAGTCTCCTAAGCCTTCTACTGTTCCTCCATTTCTGGCTGCCCACCTGGATACATTTTCAGCAGCTTCTGTGGCCCCATATTCTCAGTCCCTGCTCCCAAGAAACATGGCAGATTTTATAGGGTACCTGATGAATGCAAATTTTTGTATAAATGCCGTTCTGTTGATCTTTCTGTTGTATCTGTCTCTTCTGAGAAGCCTTCCATGCTGTTGCCCTCTAATGAGCTATTTCTTTTAGACAATTATAGTAGGGCCATGGAGAAGCTGGGCAAAAATGTTTATACTCCTGCAGCTTTAGCTTTTAGGGACATTACCAGACTTATATGACAAGGTATGTTTTGGCCCTCCTTTCTCAGGTAATTTCTGATCTTCCTGACTCTGAGAACAAGGCTTCTGCCCTTTCCTAATAGGATTCAAACTTTCAAGTTGTCCACCACTCTATTAAATGGAGTTACAATGCAGCTGATGCTTCCTCCAGGGCAACTACATTTGGCTCTGTTATGAGGCATTACTCTTGACTTTGTCTTCAGGATTTGCCTGATGACATTAAGACCAAACTATTGGATGCTCTTTTGCTGACCTTTTTAACTCTGTCTAGGATAGGGGAAAAGCCTTGCAAGAGTTGAAACCTATTTTTTTTTCTCCTATTCAAAAGTGTCAGAGAAGTTACCTCTCCTGTCTGCTTTTGTTTGCAGGCAGTCTTGCCCTCCTCCCTAAGGTAAAAGGGCTCTAGAAGTGTGCCTCCTGCTAACTTTACTCAGACTCCTACTACCCAGAAAATCCTTTCCAGGATAAGCCAGGTTCCACTTGACAATTTTCTTCCCCTTTCCCTTGGCCAGGTACCCTTATTCACTTCATCTTTCCTGTCCTTTCCAAAATTAGTTAAGAATCACAATGGAGTCTTGGGTACTGTCCATTATCCACCGGGGGTATTTCATGGTTTGGAGATCACGTTCCTCCCTTTTTTTGGCATCCCTCAACCTCCTTGGCAACAACTTCTTTTTCCCAGAGGTGCTAAATTCTCTGTTGATTCAAAGCACCATTCAAGCTGTGCAGCTTGATAATCAGGTAGGTAGAGGGTTTTTCCCAAGAATGTTTTTGGATCCTAGGAAGGAGGGCACTTGGAGACCAGTTCTGGACCTTTCTCATCTCATCACCTTTATCAAGATTCCTTCCATTCAGATGTTGTCTCTTCAAACCTTATTTCCTCTTCTTCTTTTTCCCCAGGCCTTTCTGGTCTCTCTGGATCTCAAGGATGCCTACCTTCATATCCCCATTCCATCCCCTTTTCAGGAAATGTTTGTGTTTCTTTGTTTTTTCCTTGCATTTTCAGTTCTCTGCTTTGCCCTTTGGCCTCTCTACTGCCCCAAAGGCATTCACAAAATGCCTTGATCCTATAATTACTTTTTGCAGGATGACAAGAGTTCAGATCTTTCCTTATCTGGATGATTTGCCCATTCAAGCTTCTTCTCCTGAAGCTCTGCTTCAAGATTTCCTGTTCACTATTTTCCTGTTGCAGAGTCTGGGGTTCAGCATAAACTTTCAAAGCTTGGTCCTGACTACTTCTCAGGATAATGTTTTCCTTGGATACAGGATCCAGCACATCCCCATGCTGGTGCCTCTGCATGTTCAAAGGTCCTGTCTCTTATTGCCTTTTTTCAGTCTCTCCTTCCTCTGGCATCAGTCACAGCCAGGGACGTTCACAGGGTCCTTGGATTCATGTCTTCTACCTTTCTCATACTTTCTCTGGCCAGAATCCATATGAGAAAGCTTCAGTGGTACTTCAAGTGAGACCTCAAGTAAGTGTGACTCCACCATTGCCACCCCCTGGACTTCCTAGTTCCCTTCTTCCTTTGTCCCAAGTTTGAGCTTCAGTGGTGGATTAATCAACTTTCTCTCATCCTGGGGCTTCCTTTCCAGGCTCCAGCCCTAACTCAGTAGCTCTTCACAGATGTCTCAGGCAGGGAATGTTGGGCCTCCTTTTGCTCTCTCAATGTTCAGGGTCTCTGGCCTCTTCATCAGAGATCAGATCATATCAATATAAAGGAGATGAGGGCTCTGCTTCTAGCTGTTCTTGCTTTTCATTCCTTCTTTCATCCCAGGCCACTCAAGTTTTCACAGGTAAAACCACAGTGATATGGTATATCAATAAGCAAGAGGGTACAAGGTCCTACCTTCTTTGCAGGCTAGCTCTCTGGTCTGTGATGTAGTTGTCCAATATCAGGTAACTCTTCTGTCTGTTTATATTCCCTAAGAGCACAATCTAGTGACAGACTTTTTGAGCAGATTCAGTAGACAAGCTCATGGATGGATGCTTTTCAGAGAAGTGTTCCTGAACATTTTCCATTGGTGGGATATAATTCAGGTAGATCTTTTTGCCTTCCCTCTGAACAGAGAGCTTCCTCTATTCTGCTCCACAGTCCCAAGTCCTCTGGCTTGAAAAGTGGATGCTCTGTGTTTTCCTTGGAAGGGAATGCTTCTGTATGCTTTCCCTCCCCTTCCACTGTTCAGAGAGTCTTGCACAAGATCAGGCAGGACTTAAAATCTTGTTAGTGACTCCCATTTGACCCATGGAGTATTGGTTCCCCCCTTCTTTCTCACTTGGCCAGGAGCAATCACCACAAGTTACCTCACTGGGTGGACCTTCTCACAAAAGACAAAGGGTCTGTTATCCATCCTCACTTGTCCACTCTTCAACTGATGCTGTGAGTGATAGGGTTTTGATCCTTTTTAGGAACCTTTGTTCTGAGGATGTGCTTCTTGTACTGCAGGAGGTTAGGAAGCCCACTAACAGTAAATCATATTTGTCCAAATGGAAGAGATGTTCTGTCTGTTGCCTCTGTCACCATCAAGATCCCTAATCTGTGGATGTTCCTCTAGATCTCTCTTATTTGTATGATCTGCTCCATTCTAGCCACAGAATTCTGTCTGCAGAGTTCTGTATTTAGAAAATTGTATATATATATATATATATATATATATATATATATATATATGTGTGTGTGTGTGTGTGTGTGTGTGTGTGTGTGTGTCCACTACTTTTTGTTGCCATGTCTTTTCATCAATGAGTGAAAAAAGCTGGTACAGTTGACTAAAAATCAGTTGAATGAAAAACTACCAACTTTTTTACTATGAGATTGCAGTACAGTGGGGATTGGGGGATTTGTTCTTTCCCAACTAGAGTGCAGTCCTTGAGTTGGTATATATAATTACCAAGGCGTGTGGGGATGCAATATTCTCTGCAAAGAATTCCATCTATAGAATTCTGTCTGTAGAATACTACATTTGAAACTCTGTGTTTAGAATCCATGTATATTGTTCTGTCGGTAGAATCCAATGTTTAAAGATTTTTATCTACAGATTTTATTCTGTAGAATTCCATCCATAATCCCCTTTTCCCATTTATACATATGTTGTCAGGGTGTCTCTTCAACAGTGACAATCATCTAGAGCCAAGGTTTATATCACCAGGTGGCTAGCCCTGCCATGGTAGCTCTTCCATACCACACATTTGCAAGCAACTTAGAGTGGCCAATTCACCTACTGCATGTCTTTCAATGTGAGAGGAAACCAGAGCACCCAGAAGAAACACACATGAACACAGAGAGGACATGCAGACTTCTCACGAAAAGCAGCCTAGATGAGAATTGAACCAGATAAACTCTAGCTGTGAGGCAATAGTGCTGACCACTGTGCCATTGAACCGAACCTTATTCTATTGAACTCTGTGATAGGAATTCTAGTTGTAGAATTCAATATGTAAGATTCCATTTCTAAAATTCTGGATTTAGAATTCTAGTTCTGAAATACTTCTGTTTAGAGTTAAACGTTTAAAGTACTGTCTGATTAATTTTATCTGCCACATTCTGTGTTTACAACTTTTCTGAAGAATTCTCTGTCTCTGTGTAGAATTCTGTGATTACAATTCTATCCATAATGTTTAACATGCACAATTCACTATTTAGAATTCTTTTTGCAGAATTATTTCTGCAGAATTTAATGTTTACATTTTTGTGTTTTAATTCTAGTTGGATTTTTTTGTTTAGAATTCTCTGTAGAATTAAATATATAGAATTATGTGTTTAAAAATCTTTTCATTGAATTCAGGTTTTAGAAACTGTCTGTAAAATTCTATGCTTAGATTTCTATCTGTAGAGTTCTATCTTTAGAATTATGCATTTAGAATGCTATTTGTAGAGTCATGTTTTGAAAATATTGTGCTTAGAATTCTGTACACAGAATTATGTCTGAGGAATTATATATTTTTGTAGAATACATCCTACAGAGTTAAGGATTTAGACTTTTGTGCTTATAGCTCTGTGTTTATAATCCTAACAATAACATCAGGTTGATGTTGCAAGTTTGAAGACTTTAAGTGCTGTTAGATGATATATGTTTTCTTGGATTTTAATATGTAATTAGTTATGTATTTCATTACATGCACAGAATTTCAAATTATTTTCCTTCAATAATATGAACTTGTTTATCATTGTTACTGTCTACAGAAGCTGCATTATATCATAATGGAAAAAAATGTCTGAGTTTTCTGCAGCTCATTTCCAAAGGAAAGGAAGATTCTACTTGTGTTTAAAATATCTCTTGCCTCTGTTGCGTATATTTTTTCAAAGCCACTTCTGTCTCTTTTTCTTTCTTGTTGTCTGTGAGTATGACTGAGACGTAGAAAACTCTCTATAACCACTGTGGTGTGCACTTTATGAGAGCTACTGCTTTCCTTTTCTGTTTGTCTTTGACTATCACTTGGACTTCTGGAATCCTAAATGGCAAAGAACCTACATTAAGATGCTAGGATTATACATTTGTTAAACTTTATAAACTATCAGAAAATCTTGGATCATGTGTAACTTTTGCCTTGACCTTAAATGAACCATGTTAGAATGTGCTGCCACTTATATTTCTTATTCTTTAATGTACAGTCAAAAACATGTTCATTAATTTTAATTCTGATCAGCCTTATTATATCCGCGGTGGTGGTGCTGCGGTAGTGTTGTCACCTCACAATAAGATGCGGTCCGGTTTGACTCTCAGTTAGAGTGTCTTCTGCGTGGAGACATGCGTGAATGGGCGTACCTTCGTTGAAGGTTGTGCGTCATGGCTGGCAACTCGGTACGTAAAAATCAACTGCCAATCATTAGTGGACCGGAGTTCCACTGTGGCGATCCCTAACCGGGAAAAGCTGAAAGTCACAACAACAACTGATCAGCCTTATTATAGTACAAATTATCACCACATAATCTTGCATATATAGCCATACTGCAACATTACTTGCAAAATGGTAATGTACTGCTGACGATTAATATTTCCAGTATGTGAAGAATAGACACATTTACATACTAAACAATTCCCACACTTCTGAATGCCCAAACTCCATCTAATATCAAACAGAAATGTCATGATGGAGACTTTAACTGGCATGTACTAGATATTTGCCATCCCCTTGCCCACACTGTAAGATACCTTGGGAATTGGTGGAAGAATTTCTGATAATATTAGATGTACAAAAAGTACATGTCAGTATATTCAAACTGTATCTTTAAATTGAACACCAAGGCACGAATACTTAATGACAAAACATAAGTGATGTCTTACAAAGATGCATCAGTTTTCAGTCTGTCAAACCTAACGTGGCTATTGTATGTCAGAAATCACAACATTATGTTCAGGATTTTTTACCTTTAAACTTTTTTTGTTGATGACTGATGTTCAATAACTGCAATCTAACAATCTTTGAAAAATGTTTACAATTTTATGATAAACCAAATGATCAGATGAGAAGAATATTTTCACTGTAGAAAATTATCCATATGATAGGTAATTGAATAATGCTGGAGAAAGGTAACTATTGGACCAAAAAATAAACAAACAAAAAATATTAGCCAATATTGTTTGATGGCCACTTTGCGATTTGGACTTACCGTAAGATGTAGCTCCAAAAACTTCACACCATATTTGTGACTCTGTCCAGTAAACATGGCGTCTTACTTATCTGAATTCAGATATTCAATAAACTATAAAAACTGATTAGTTTCATTTTTGCTATGACAAGAAGGTTACAACAAATCCAATGTAAAGCACAACGTGCAGTGAAAAGTAGGGGGCATGAGAAATATAAAAAAGATTCAGAAATATAAAAATATTTGCATACTTAGTAGAAGAAGATATCTCTGTTTCAGTCCTTTAAGTTGTACGTCACATTTTTGATCAAATAAAATATGTTGTTGTATCTTTCGGCTTTTCCCGGTTAGGGGTCGCCACAGCGAAACTCTGGTCCGCTAATGATTGGCAGTAGATTAAAATATAATTATGAGTATTTTTGGATTACAATTATGAGTAGACTGAAGTGAAACATATCTGACACCCTTCCAAAAAATGAAGAGACAGCATCCCATCCAAAGAAATGAGCAATACTTATATGTGATTTGATGCACCAATTAGCTTTAATCTTGAATAATGAATATTCAGAACCATGACTATATGAATGAATGGTTTTGGCCCAAGGCTGTAATAATTTGTTTACCAGATTGCCCAGTATCTTCAAAATTGAGGCACACAGAAGATACTATAGGGCATCCAGGGGTGTTAGTATAGATTTTTGGGTTTTTGGTAGACAATGAAATACTAGAACATGATATTTTTCTTCCAATATATATTGTTCCTGTGTTACAACCCCAGTGATCTACAACAGGCTAACACTTCTATACTCAACAAGGAACATGTTGAAGGAATATCTGTCAAAAGCTGATAAAAACACCATTGAGTACATCATGACACATGGATGTATAACTATCAGGAAAAGATATAATAATATTGCCAACTTGTCTGACTACTCTATAACACATTCATTATTTTTTGCTTTTTTTTCTAGTGACTACATTGGACCCACACTCTTCACAAAGCATGTCACACTTAAAATGTCACCTCTTAATGCAAAGTGACTTAGTAAAGTTTTGGGATGTTAATTCATCAAATGCTATAATTGAAGGACTGGATACAGTAAGACATAAATTACTGGTCACTCCTAACTTATACTTCCTCAAAGACAAATACTTAGAAAAATAAAAAGCAACAGAACCATATACTTATACAATGAAATATATTCATTATGGAAACTTTCAAAACTGAACTCACAAAATCTCTTCATCTATATGCACTGACAAATCTAGCAATCAGGAATTCTAAGCTCACAAACTGAGTATGACTCAGTGACATTGTCTAAAATTCCAAAGTAATTAAAGAATACTGTTTTAAAATTTACCTAGTAAAAATGTCTGAGCTTGATTTTTTTCTAACAATTTTCTAGATGCCAAAAATACATTCATATTCATTTGGTGCAAAAGCAGGAATAAATTTCAATCCCTTTGACATCACCTGTATTTAGAAAGGTCAAAATACAACTGGAAAGATGTATAATTTGTGTCAAAGAGTAAAAGGACGAAAATGCTTTATACTATTAACTGATGTAAGATGTTTTAGGGCTGAAGAAACGAAAGGGCATATGTTATCATCCCTACCTGACTATTGGTCAGACTGTTAACATAGCATGGATTTTGCAGAATAATCCCATTGTTGCACACATGAAGGTAAATCCAATTGCATAATAAAAAAGCTGTAATTGTGCCAAATGTTACTGCTGTTACCTAGAATTGATGACAGAAGATACAAAATGGCTTTTTCTCCCCCATTTTATCAATGCTTCACATTCAAACACCCTTGAGGGCATTCCTGTTTGAAAACAGCATCCTTCTCAAAATCTAAATGTCCTTTTCTAGTTTGTTTCTTTCCCTAATTATTATTACTTTTTCTGTCTTTTCTGATTGTTAAAATATGCAATGCCCTAGATTTCAAAACAACATTTTCTGCAGAAATAATTTTTCATAAGTTCAATTGCATTTTGTTTCAGTTAAGCAAGCAAAAAATATAAAACTAGAGATGAAGACAGCTCCTTACTAGACTCATTGGGTAGTTTTGGTCCAAAAACCTATTGTCCACATATTAATCTTGAATCCAAACACTGGATGTTTCTATGAAAAACAGTTTGGATAAATCTCAAATACTGTTGGTATGCTAACTACAGAAGGCACTCAGATTAGACTGAGACACATAAAACTCTGAGTCAGTAACTTTGTTCCATAGCTGACAGTTTACAGCTTATTTTGAGTGTGACATGTGTTTGTCAAAAGCTATTAAGGCCATTCACCCTCTCACATAAAAATGTAAGTAGCAGGGGTGCACATTTGAGCTCCCTTACCTCTGTTGTTTGTCAAACAAATGTGATCTTCAAAGCCCTGAAAATTTAAGTGTGATAGGAAGAAAATATGTACAAAGTCAGAAATTGCTATATATAGCATAGAATTATCTTTTCTCAAAGGAATTGCAGTCTCTGAGTTTATATATTTAAGTAAAGGGCTGTAGGGCTACTGTGGTTGCCCTCTGCAAAACACTTTTATATGTAATAACAGTTTCTGCACTTCACTGTTATTTCTGAGTCACTTTTTTGCAATTTCAAGTTTCACTTTAATGTCTTAGACTTCAAGGAGAGCAGCACAGAACTATGCATTGATTACTGTGTTTAAAATTCTAAGGCATTCTGTGTTTAAAAATTGCATGTGTGAAAGTCAGACCCCCGGATTCACGAATCCTCCGTGTAAGACTTAATAAGTCTTACTCGGAGGCTGCAGTTGAACGGTATGACGTCAGCATGCCATGAATATTCATGAGGGCATGCTGACTCAACCATAACTCTTACACGGACCGAGTATGAAAGCAGGGGGCATGTCCGACTGCCGAGCAGTCTAAATGTCCACGCCCCTGCAAGTGTAGTAAAAGCAAAATGTCAACACACAAGAGCGAGTTCGCTCAAATGTACTTGCACCCAACACCACACTCCCTGACACTGTAAACCCTCATCACAGTTATAAAAAGTAAAATATATATATTTTTTTAAATCCACGATATAGCTGCCCGTATTTGCGCGTGTGTGCCCGGGTGTGCCCATTGCTTAGCTATAGTTAGCAATTCCGACATGGTAGAGCATAAGAAAGAATGTTTATGCCAATCACACCAACTTGCAATAGTGTAATGGTAGAGTGTATGCACAAAGAGAAGGCATTCATGGTTCCAGTCCCACCACTCCCCTTCTCATTTAAGTTTTAATCAGTATTTGAAATAATACCAGACATATATGATTAAAATATTATTAAATGCAGTGAAATGGCCAATGTATCAGTGAACAAAATATATACTTTTAAAGGATCCAGATATATAACAGCCTGCCATTAAGCAGCACTTTACCCAGCTAAACACAGGTGCCCATAGTTTAATAGTGCTTTACCCAGCTAAACAGAGGTGCCCATAGTTTAATAGCGCTTTACCCAGCTAAACAGAGTTGCCCATAGTTTAATAGAGCTTTACGCAGCACAATAGAGTTGCCCAAAGTTTAAAAGCACTTTACCCAGCGCAATGTGGTTGCACGGACGTGTGCGCCGTGCCAATCAGTGCACCGTAGGGCACCGGGGAGCAATGTAGAGCTAAGTTGCTTAAACGCAGCCACACCCCCTAGCCTGTCTAGACAGTATTAAAATAAAAGAATGACAAGGTTCAAACCCAGGACCCTGTGCATCATAATCAAAGTACAGAACAACTAAGCCATGACAACATAGGAGAAACAGCCACTATTAGCAGACATATACTTAGAAATGGTAGATTAACCATTACTAAGCAGGTCTGCAGTCAGCTTGGAATTCTCAAAAATGGCCAATCACAAAAAAATGCAGGAAATGCGGCATATTTAAGCCCCATAGGTGGGAATACTCGCCATAACTGATTGTAGCTCACATTTGCAGTCAGAATGGCAGGTGCAGGAGAGGGTTCATGCTTCCGAGCGCAGCGTTGGGGCATTGAGGAGTCGAAATACATGGTTTGGCTCCTTGTCCACCATCATGAGTCCAGACTCCTGCAGGGCCAGTTCCAAGGGACGGAATACAAGGCTGAGGCTTGGAACCGGTTAGCTCATGACCTCACCAGTGTCACAGGCGTTCCTCGCACCAGTGAGGAGGTCCGTCACCACCATGCAGACCTGAAGAGATGGAAGCAGGACCGCTTAAACCAATGGATCCAGGAGGCTCGTGGGATGCAGGATGCCCCAAGACTGAGTATGTAGCCATGGAATGCAGTATGTAAGAATTGATAATTGAGTTTGTATAACGGATAGGTATGTCTCAATATCCCTTTATTTACTTCACAGCTGCAGGTGACCATGCTGCGAATCAGCAAGCCTATGCTGATAGGCTGCAAAAGCTGCGCCACCAGGCAGGTTAGTGATTATTTTGCATGTTTT
Organism: Protopterus annectens; assembly: GCF_019279795.1. Lineage (NCBI taxonomy): Eukaryota > Metazoa > Chordata > Ceratodontiformes > Protopteridae > Protopterus > Protopterus annectens. The sequence goes on from NC_056731.1 coordinate 1,355,406,876, forward strand.
GTTATATAAAATAGGGGAGAGAGCATGAAATAAAGTGTTGTAGTCCAATAATACAGCCATAAAATGGCCTGAATAAGTCCTCTGCATGTACTGTCATACGAAAATTCATAGAGCTAGAAAAAGAGCGTAGTAACCCATTAAGAAAGGTAACATATGTCTGGAATAACATCTCTGCAGGTACTGTCATATAAAATAAGTGACTGAGCCTGAAAAAGTGTGTTCTGACCCATTAATAAAGGTATAATATATATTGAATATGTCTGCCATATGCACTGTTATAACAAATAAAGGAGTGAGCCTGTAGAAAAGTGTGTAATGTCAGTAATAAAGGTTTAAAACCCGGAGTGTGTGTGTGTGTCACTTAGTTTGAAATGTTGTTGTACCCTTGCATTATGCAAATAGTACTGTGTTAGAAAGTGCTGGCAACCCAGAGTTCTGCAGTCCCATCTAAAGTGGGTGATGGAAGTGCTAGTAGCTGTGAAGCATATATACAGTCCTCAACAGTCAGTTACTGGCTGGCATGCATAAGTAAATCTGGCACACGAGTAGCATGCTAATATGTTCCCCAGAAATGTGAGTGTGCTTCAATAAATGCAGGGTTCTGTGCAAATTGAAGTGAAAATGTCATGTGAAAACATCCAGATATGTAGATAAAGAAATATAATTGCAACCATGAAATATGTGGCAGTAACATCTGCATCTTGGACAGTTAGTATGTCAGATATAGGTCAAGTATATATTGAACTAGCCAAACCCACTACACAACCTAATGCATGGCGGCAAGTGTAATAATACATGTAGGGAATATACACCTGCAGTCACTAGGAATGTAGTGTAAAGTAAAAGTGTTTATAAGATGTTAACTGAGGTTTTTTCTACACCTACTGTTTGTGCATAAACCATGCAATTCCACACCTCAATGGGTATGTGTAATCTTAAATATTTGTTGGGACATATGTCCTATTGTTTTATAAATATTGGCATTCATGTTGATGCATGTGCCCTGTTCAAACACCACGTTCATGGTGGTCTGTTGCTACCAAACATCCCTGCATGCTGTTGGAATATCCACTGTCGTTCAATATATGCATGTGTTATGCTTGCTGTTCAACTGTTGGAACCTTGGTGTGTTGGATTAATGGGAATATTACTGCATGCTGTTACAACTAATCTGGAATGCTGTTGTTTATGTTGTAATTAAACACACCTAATCACAGAATGTATGGGAAGGCCGGTCCCAGTGGACCTACCTGTCCCTCCTCAGTTGACGAGTGCACCTGGCACCAGCAGCTCCGGTGCCCAGCCCGAGCTCCCCTCCTCCGCTGGTCCTGTGCCACCTTCGGGTGGAAGCACTGCAGGGGATGGGGCTCACCCCCCCCGTGCAAGCGTGGGCGGAGAAGGGCCACCTGTCACCCTTCGAAGGGTCAGGGCTGTGGTGCGTAGGGAGATCCAGCATTCAGTAGCTGATCCCCTATGCCAGCTTGAGGCGAAAGTGGCGTGTCTCTCGGGTGAGCCTGCCCGTCCTACTCAGCCCCCAGCACAGCCACCCTCGGGGCTGTGAAAGTGCAGTGGTGACTGCCCATGGGTGGGGATCTCAGTTCCACTGTTACCATCTGTGGGCTCATGGGCTTGCGATTTCCAAGCAACCTTCCCCGTCAATTGTGTTCACCCACCCCATGTGTCAAATTCCGCCCCTGTATGCATCTTGTTTGTCTTGTCTGTTTACCTCCCCAACCTACCTCCCCAAATATACCTACATCCCCTACCTCACATTCCACTCTCACCTGAAAAAAAAAAAAAAAAAAAGGGCAATCTGTTCCCACAAAAATATTATGCCCCATATATAGCTGCCCATTTCGCACACATGTCCGCCGGACATGTAAACTGATAATTATAATTGGCAGTACAACATACTCTGTTGTCCTCACCCCTCTCTCAGGGGTGGAAGGTTGCAAATTTCACACCAAATTACGAACATATGCACAGCTGTTGCTGGTAAAGAAATGGGCAGCTATGGGCCTTCCCTACACCCTTCCTGCACATCCCAGCTGGTTTCCCTACTGTCTTTCCCTCTTTGTGCCCCCTTTTTCACCACTTTCCTATCTCCCCATTTTCTTTTCTTTCAATGAAATTAGTGCTGGGGTTAGCCGGAGTAAGCAAGTTTAAGCAGTAGTAAGCGGGTTTAAGCAAGTGTGCGCATGTGTGCGCTTAGCTTAGCATTGCTAAAATATGATAAGCTAAGCCAAGCTTATCTTAGTATTGCTAAAATAAAATAAGCTAAGCTAAGCTTAGCTTAGCATCGCTAAGCGTTGTGCAAACCTGCTTACAACTGCTTAAAAGTGCCTTAATCACTCTGTATGACAAGGCCCTTGCACTGCTCAGCAGCAAAATAAAATACCCTTATCAGTCTCAAACCCCACACCTTGGACTCACCAGTCTGCATGACGTAGCACTAAGCCACAGCAGAAATACAATCACTTGGTGCTGAAAGAAATATAACATGCATTACAATGAGTGAATGTAAAGG